>NW_016158002.1:50269-70531 GCF_001687245.7 Rhagoletis zephyria
TTAAAGCATACATTTAGGAGGCATTTCCGCCCCAACCATGTACATGTATGGCATTGGTATTGGTGTGACTTTTGAATTGATTTTTTCGCTCTATTTTAAACTAATTTGAAATTTTAAAAATTGCCTGCACATCAGCATCAAAATACCTTTCTAATGATATATAATTGTTTATACCTTAGAAGTACAGTTTAGCCGTAAAACGGGTGTAAAGGAAACATGATTGCCTATTTATATAATTGATAATAGATTGGCGCTTACAAATATGTTAGTGTTTGGCCGAGCTTCTCCTCCAATTTGTGGTGTGCGCCTTGATGTTGTCACACAAAGGGGAGGGACCTACAGTTTTACGCCGACTCCGAACGGCGATTGTATTTTTACGATAAGCTGTTTTTATACTCGGAGGTTTGCCATTGCCTGCCGAGGGGCGATCGCTGTTAAGAAAAAACCTTTTTTTCTAATTTTTTATGTATTCTTACATAATTCATGTATTTGTTGTGGTATTTTTATTTTTTTTTTGGTTAAAATACAGATACAATTTTATATATTTCATTAATGTTCGGTTTTACTTGGAATAATAAGTGTTGAAGTGAAGAAATAAATATTTTTTTTTGCTCAATAATGGCTCACTTGATTTTTTATGCGGTTTTTTAGAACTTTGGTGTATCTGAATGTATGCGGTTTTTGAAAATGCTGGAACGCATCCCCTGTTTTTGTATGAAAGTAAAGAACTTTTTTATGCCGATTTTTTTTTATGCGGCTTTCTGAGGAACGCATGTACCGCATAAAAAGCGACCTAAGTGTACTTTGTACGTATGAAAGCAATAGACGTTATGGAAGTCAGCCAGAATCCAAATTGACACGAAATCCTGCAAGATTTTGGCATTTTATTTTTTTTTTGTGTTGTAACTCTCTCCCAAAACTCGTATGGCCTCATTTATAAAATATGTATGTTTAAAGAACTTTACGGAGTAAGATTTTCAAAAAAAGAAATTTCGATCTACGAAGCATTGTTTATTTTTTGGAAATTTAATTTATAAACTTATAACTGGAGTCTACTATCAGCTGAAATTTCAATTTATGTAAATACACATGTTGTACAAATTAAGATATTTTCAACTTGCAGCTCTTTCAAGTTTCACTCTGTCGCAGGAGCTCATCAACAATTTCTTTGTTTCGACGGCGCTGAACGCGCTGCGAACGCTTCGGATTAGCATCGGATGGCTTTTAAATGGTACAGCTTCTAGTTTAAGAATCCGTTTCTTGGCAAAACCTAAATATTGACGAATTAGCACTTTCATAAGTACAGATACAATTCCCACTTAAATTAAAAATACTCACCGATTTCAAACTGGACGATATTTTCGAAGTACTCTCTAACAAAATGCTCCGTACATATCGTCGTTGATACTGCAAAACGGTCTGTGTCTATTAGTACCCTTGACACTTAGATGGTCACTTACTTGCACCGGAATGCATCTGCAAATCGTTACACCCTAATAAACGAATGACAAAACTGTCTACCTTTGTCTGATGAAGATTAACGATTGCCAGAAGAGATCAGATACAGATAAATTAAGCACCAGAGGTAATAATTGACATAGAACGTTTTGCAGTATCACCGACGAAATTATAGTCCTCGTTTTGCCGGCAAAATTGCATCAATTTCAATTTTTTCTTCTTCACTGGGAAGGTAAAAAGGCTGCACTCTGATGACTTAACTTTTTAGTCAGTGTGGTAATTTGATAACGCGCACTTCATTTTTATTGTCCATACACAGAAATAATAAACGCACTATGAAATATTCACAATAAATAGAACACCGAAAGAATCAAAACACTCACAACACACACAATTTGCAAGAAACTTTGATAAAGTGGCGTCATCACTCGAACAGCTGATCGCAATATCGTATAGCAAAAAGTAACGGACCTGCGCAAAGCGAAATCTCTCTTCTATGAATCTTGTACATAAACAACGTTGGTTATCATTTTTTCACTGTAACCATTTGTTTCCGCTGCTGCTTGGATTTAAATCTATTCTTCCACGTAATTTTGCAACGACAGGGGCAAGTTAAACAAACGATGTGCGAGGAAGTGAAATGCTGCTAATTTGTGTTGGATGGGGTGTGTGAATCGCTCAGAATATATCGCAGAGTGCTTGTCTGTTTATGGTGTATCGCGATGTCAATTTTGTTTTGCTTTCGCGATAATTGTAAATCCAAAAAGACGAACTTGTTATGCTCTACTTGACAGGGGAACTTTATTTCCGGATATTGTGAATTTAGAGTATTGTTCACTTCCCTCTTGTTGTTAACTTCACTCTTTTTGACAGCGGCGAAGACGTCATCCACATATCTGTACCATATTCTTGGTAATTGGTTCCTCGATTGTAAATCCATTTCAAATTTGGCCATAAAAACTTCTGAGATGAGTGGTGGTGCTTCCACATCAAATAGTGCAATCATCAAGTTACTCTATTACTACGTTTATGCGTAGGCTAATTCACGAATTCATTTCATGAATTTGGTTTAAAATTGGTTGTATAAACACCATTTCATGAATTCAATTATACACGAAAGTTAACCATGAATTCGGCATTCAAATATAAAATAGATAAAATCAAAACATTCATTTCCCGGTACCAACGGGTTTTGCAAATTCAAAAGAAGGCCAGTGCGTTGCCACTTTTTAAAAGCTTTTGTTTCGTGAATCCGCGAACTATGCATAAACGGGACCACTCTTGAATTCATGAATTTTGTCACATGAACGTAGTGTATGTATCGTTTGCAGCGTTGCCGTTTTGCTTAAATTTAAGCAAAATTGATTAAGCTTTTCCTGCCTGTTAAAATGTTAAACTTGTTTCGTTTTGCTAAATTTGTTTATTAAAATAGTCAAAAGGGATAATTTTCCTCAAAAATTCATAGTCGGAAGAGTTACTATTTCAACAAATGTTTAAAATTTATTTTAAGAAGACTGTCATCCACATCCCATATAAAGTTCCAGTCGTCGCATTTTCAAACCTCCGAGTGTACTTCTGCCAAGAAATCGCTTCTCATAAAAACCATTTGCCGTTCGCAGGCGACCCAGAACTTTAGGTCCTTTCGTTTGCGTGACAAGATCAACACGCATATTAGGGGTCTCCATCAAAAATGACAAACTGTTGGTAAACTTGATAAAATGATAAATTTATCATTTTGATAAATGAACTGTCAAACTTTGTATGGAAATCTATTTAACCAAAGTTTATCACTTTATCCGATGATTTTGGTTGATAAACGAATAAATTTCAGCGAAATTCAAGCCTGACAGACTGCGAGGTGGTCGATTTTGCTACGAAAACATAAAGAGCTAATTAGGACAATGGGCGAGGTAAGAATGAAACGTAACTATTCAGAAAAGTTAAATAATAAACAATATTGTGCAATTATTTACCAAGGTGATTCATGAAAGAATGCGGATAAGCTAATAAATTTAAGAAATTTATCCCTTTATCACTTTCGATGATACCAAACTCCGTTTTATGCATGCATTCAAAAAACTAGCGAGAGGTCAGCAAACTATTATACGAGTATGTGTTGAAAGCCTGAATGAATGTGTAATAGTTTCAAATTTAGCAACTGTTAGGCCCGATTTCAGATGGCCTACTTAAGTAGAGATTGTTGATTAACTTCCACTATCCATTTTCAGATCATTCATTTAGGGCCGGTTGTTCAATGTCTGGTTATCACTACCACTACATTATCGATGATTTCAACATCATGCATGTCACATGGGATCGTATAAAATTTTGAGATAGGGCGTTTTCGCACTGGCTGCCGAGATATGTCGATCTTCCACCCAACATTAGAATATAATGTAGTATATATGTACATATACATATTTAGCCTTAAATATGACATAAGAATATTTAAAAAAAAAANCGCTATTTAAACTCGACAGCGTGGTTGTTGTTGTCAATTCTATACATCCATTTGCTTATTTGCTTTTTTGTATAGTTTCAGGCAGGCTCTTCCTAAACTATGTATTTGTCAATGTTATTGTGGCTTGTTAACATTTTATTTTTAATATTTTTATTGAGCTTTGTACCACGATTGTTTACTAGGAAAAATTGAAAAAGCAACAAAGTCTAAGCGGTAGAAGCTATAGCAGCTATTTCGGAGATCCCCACATCTCCTCATCAGACTTCTTTTTTCTAGACTTCCCTGCTGAAAAGGCAACAAAGTCTAAGTGGTAAAAGGGACATCAGCAGGGAAGTCTACATAGAAAAAAGAAGTATGATGAGGAGATGTGGTGATCTCCGAAATAGCTGCTATAACTTCCACCGCTTAGAGCTTCAGCAGGGAAGTCTAGAAAAAAGAAGTCTGATGAGGAGATGTGGTGATCACCGATATAGCTGCTATAACTTCTACCGCTTAGACGTTTTTGCTTTTTAAATTTTTCTTAATAAACAATCGTGGTACAAAGCTCAATAAAAATATTAAAAATTATATTTTTCGTTCAACTTTGATTCAACTAATCGCCTTGGTAAGTTGAACAAGACAAACCCGCCTTAAGAGAAAAGTGAACGAATGCAACCTTCCGTACCAAGAGGGGACAAAAAGTCAAAATGGAGTATGTCCCTCCCCAATGGGGTACGTCTGGCAACCCTAATATGCAGTAAAATTGCGTTTTTAGCTTTTCTCTCTGACGACAGGATTTAAAAAAATTAGTGCAGTGTACTTAGGAAAACAGTATGGGTGTCAAATTAATGGAAAATTTTGTAGAGAAGGAACAGATTAAATTTTTTGATGCATAAGGTAGTGAAAATGTCCTTAAAAATTTTATCCTTGAATATCCTTGAAATTTTGCACTATTTATTTTGAAAAAATTATATCTTAGGGACTGATATAAACTCGACAAGGTCCGCGAATATAGTCCTTCTAACTTTATTAGTTTAAAAAAATAAAATTGATTACAAGGGCATTTCAATACCTGTTCGTCCTTGTGAACCCGAAAAATTTTAATTTTTTTCAGGGACCAGAAATAGATAACTGTTATCTCGAATTTGCCACTTGAAGACGTTGACCAAATTTTGAAATTTAACGAAAACGTTGTTTCATAACAGTTATTAAACGAGAATTATTTTTTCCGTTGCAATTAAGAGTAATTTCGTAATGTTTACTTTTTACGTGGCTTGATAAAAGTTATTGCCCGATGTTTATTTTTACGTTGTCGGATAAGATTTATTTCACTCTCTCACTTTTATTTCATAATCTTTATCTGGTTCACCATCTCCATCTTCATCAATATCCTAATCTTACAACGTTTACCAGACAACGTAAAAAATAAACGCTGAAAATAACTCTTATCAAGCAACGAAAAAATAAACGTTCGGAAATAACTCTTATCGGCAACGGAAAAAATAATTCTCGTTTAATAACTGTTATGAAACAACGTTTTCGTTAAATTTCAAAATTCAGGCAACTTAAAAAATAAACGTTGGGT
This sequence comes from Rhagoletis zephyria, assembly GCF_001687245.7. Taxonomy (NCBI): domain Eukaryota; kingdom Metazoa; phylum Arthropoda; class Insecta; order Diptera; family Tephritidae; genus Rhagoletis; species Rhagoletis zephyria. The sequence continues at coordinate 55,753 of NW_016158002.1, forward strand.
TATAACTCTTATCGACCAAATAAAAGATATTTCTCATATAATAACTGTAATGTAGCAACGTTCTTGCGATAAAACTTGTAACTGTTATGTGCCTGATTTTTTTAAATCCTACAGAATTTTCTCTTTCATTTGGTACCCATTTTTATTCTACGTTGCACTGAATTTTTTAAAAAATTGTTTTGAATTTATGATATCTTTGAAATTGCAAAGTTATAGTAAAAAAAAATTCTAAAACTAAAAATAAAAAACATTTTTACTGTATTTGGCCCATAGTGTCGTGAGTATATTGATTGCTTGGTGTGTTTTGAAATTTTTTTGTTTCAAACTATTTGAATCTTTTTACTCAGAATTTTTAGAAAAAATTTTAGGTACGCCATTTTATAAATATAGCCCATTAAATTACAGAAGGATAAAGTGCAAGTTTCAAATGCCTAAGACTATGTTCAAACAGGCACCTTATTGGCAATTAAGAACTTTTTCACCAATTTAGGCCTTAATTGTTACACAATTTATCATACGAAAATTCAAATTATTATTTGCAAGTAATAATTAATTGGCAATAAATTTGTGTCAGATTCTCTATGCAACCCTGCTAGGTATGTTTAATTTTGACTTGGAGGTATGTTTATTGAACAAAGAAGAGCAATCAGATGTTTGTTTCTGGTCCTCTTTTACAGCTTTTACAAATTGAATTATAAAATTGTACATAATTTACGGAAACTTTACCTAAAAGTAGATAGATGCACCTAAAAAGTAAATATGTATTTATATATAATCAAAATAGGAGGTAACAATTCTTACCGATGCCATATCGTCGCTGGAATAATGAAATAGTGTAACATGAAAAGTATAGTTTTGAGAAAAACGAATTGGAAGTTTTTATAAACCATTACAAACCCTACAAACACAATTTCGTTTTTCGCGAATTAATCAGTGAGCCAAAGAGATATTTAAGAAAACTAAAGTTTTTTCTAATAGATTAAAGGATTGTCTATCCAATGGTGCAATTATCGAATAATAGAGTATGTGGCATTTACACTGTTTCTTTATTCGAGCGACGAATAATCTCTTGGAGCAGCGCGAGACAAAACTATGTTGTAGAAAAGGTGAATCACTTTCCTCCTAGTTGTTCGATCTGACGTTTTAAAAAGAAATATTTTGCATCTATCTGGCGAAATCAACTACAGTTGCGTTACTTTGATCACCCTTCTGTATCATTTGTATGTCTCTTCACAAAGGAGGGAAACATTAGACCAGTTGCCCACCAGAATATGCATTGAAATGTCAATAAAAATAAGAACTGATTTCCTGATAAGTTAATTGGCTACGTTCCAAATGTACCTAAAATTGTGTGTTTGTAACGAATGTGCTTTCAAACTAAATAAAGGAACGATTGTACCAACTTTTCCATCACTGTAGGTAATCGAACAGCTGATTTCGAATCGCTAATTGCGCAACTGACGTGTGTGAACACAAAACTCATTCGTAATTCGCTCTCTCATTCGTGATTGCCGTCCCAATTACGAACCGAATTACGTAATTCGCCACACAAAATTTTAAGAGCGAATCTCTTTATTCGTAGGTGATTCAGATCATCAGATCAGATTCACCATGCGAAGCAAGAACAAATCGTTGTCTTCTCAGATTTTTATCTATAACGGTTGTCAAAACACATAGACCACACACATCCCCACCAGCACAAACATTGAAAAATAGCTAGATTCGTTAAAACTATTGATTTAGCTAATTAACCACTACAAATTTTTTCTCCACCGTTGAAATGCACAATAAACAACACATTAAAAAATAAACAAAAGCAAAGAACAAGAAGCAGAGATGCAAAGTGATTCACGAATGTGTCGTGTTGATTCGCCGTTCGTAATTGAGAGAGCAAACTAGAGATGGAAAACTATCGATGGTACTATCGATAGTATCGATGGTTTTTAACTATCGAAAATATCGATGGATTTGTAAGCACGATCGATAGTTTTCACTCAAACATACATTATTCAGTAGCATACATATTTCTGAGCGCAGATGCTACTTGAAGCCAAAAGTCGTTGTTGTGTGGACATATTTCAGCAATTCTGATCTCATTTTGAATAAAAGTTGTTATGTTTAATTTTTGGACTTTTTTAATCGAAACTATCGATATTACTATCGATATAGTCGACATTTTCGAAAGTATCGATACTATCGATGGTTGTGGCTATCGACTATCGATGGCCACAACTATCGATAGTTTTCCAGATCTGGACCAGCTACAACGTTGCCAGAACTTTTTGGAACTTCCGGCTAAATTGGCAAAAAGAGACCGGCTAAAAACGACTAAACTGTTTCAACTAAATTTCACATGTTTTATTTAAATAAATCAAAAGTAGAAAGACTAGCTTTTGGAGAGAAGTTGCAAGCTGGAAAAAATTTTGCCAGCAAGAATCTGCAATTAGGAAAAACATATGATTGAGGCACATGGTTGGATTTTTTGTCGACGATAAATTGAATAAACAAAAACTGTATTCGTAATCGGAATGCAATCTCAACCAGAGTCGATAGAGGAAACCCTACAGTTACTACGACAAAGAAATTGAAACGTATGTTGAAGAAGGTCGGACTAACAAGAAATAGATGTAGATCCTGTTGTTTGCCCCTCTGAAAGACTTTTAAAAGTTGTATACATATTTCTTATGTTTAAAATGCAACCCTGGACACTAGCTAGCAGGGAAACTTGCAAATTCCTGCAAATTTCCGTTCGTCCAGAAATTTGCAAGTTTCTCTACTTGAGAGAAAATTTGGGAGCGTTTTTTCTTACTATCTGATACTTTGAGTGAAAATGCTCACTGTATTTTTTACGAGCAGATAGTTTTGCTGTGCACAGAAATGTGTGCTCTTTTATTTTCATTTTGACGCGCTTCAGTGTTGGTTCTTTAAATTCAAGTTGGTCTTCGGTTTTTGGAATTTAAATGAGTTCACAGCAAAAACAGTTTGTTTAAAAAAATGCATATGTAACATAGTGCTTGAAAATATCCATTTTTCCCTTAAACCTTTTAGCGTGGGAACAATGATGTTTTGTAATTAAGGCATAATTGAATTTGTGTTATCTGGGAAGGCAATACCTGTAAAATTTGTTCTATGTGTTAGCACTATTTCCAAACACAAACGCGTGTTAAGCAAACAGTGAAACAATTTGTTATTTTCTAAGTTTGCAAATAAAACTTCACACTTAAATTTAAGACATTCGTAACAAATATTTTATGAAGAAAATTCCGCTACGGCCTTCTTTAGAAAAAATATATTCGTTTAAAATCAAGATAAGCGAAATATGCCCAATTTTATATAAGCCTGCCTGAAAATTTTCTCCGCGATAAGGCTAGTAGCCATTTCTAACAGATTTTGGATCGCTTAGTCAAAAATGGAAACATACATATATATTTGAATTTTAACACGTTCGCTACCAGGCGCCACATATATGTGCCAGCTGGGTTTTTACGTGGGACCGTGGGAACACAAATGTGTGACGCCGATCTAACTTAAGTAAATTATACCCCCATTCACCGCCGTCTGCGATAGCGGGTTGTTGGATACAGTATGGTTTATCGGAAGGTCTGGCACACGTTTGTGACAAATGGTCTCGGGATTACAGCTGTCTGTAAAGAATGAGGTTATATTTTTTTACAGTGCACGTGTGAAAGACTTTACCGACTTTAAGAGAGAAATTATTAGCTTCATAGGGAAATAAATACTCAGAGGACGGTAAGTACATATATTTAGGCCAAGTATTGAGCCATGTTTCAGAGAATTTTACGCCCAAAATAAGCCATAATGCTACTGTGTTTTCACCCAGACTTAATTTTATGTAAGCTTTGTATTTTTGAATAAAACTGAGTTAGATAAAACCCTGAAGTTTAGCCTATCACGTAAATGTGACCCTTGTCTATACCGAAAAATATTTGTGAGATACACAATGACAACCTAAACCAACAACACTATACAAAAACAAATAAAATTCTGCCTGTTCTGTGATGCACTGCTTAAATACGCTTGGTAGCGAACGTGTTAAGAAAACAAGGCAAATGACAAAAACGGCTAAAACCGGCTATTTTTTTTTTTAGAAAACGGGTAAAAAATCGTCTGCCGGCTAAACCGAAATTTTTCCAGCTGTTTGCAACCGGCTAAATCTAGCCGGAAAACCGCTTAAATGGCAACACTGACCAGCTATGTATGTATACGTATTGATAATAGCAGGCTTTCCCAAAGTGGGTACCTCGAGCGTATGCCTGTGGTGCCGCTAGTGGCTAGAGCATACCAGTGGTGCGGCCAAATTCTTTAAAATTTCCATACACAATGCAAGCGGTTTGATCAAAACTTTTGATTTTTATTAAAACTACCTTCAGCGGCTCGTCAAACCCCATACACAACAGCAAAGGTATATTTCGCTTGGTTTGTCATGCCGCTTGTATTTCGCGCTTAAGCTGGAACTCCATAGGCAAGCGTATGCGTACGTATACGTATGCGTGCGTTTGGCAGCTGAGTTGTATACACATGTTCTTATGGGATAAGTTCCATAAGTACGCGCGTAAGCGCAGAGTACGGAAAAAACTCGAACATGAATTCGAATACGCATTCGAATGCGCACAGAGTTGAATTTTCTCAACTTTCATGGATTTGCTTGCGTAGGCAACCAGCTTCAAGTTAATTACACTACACGTTTGAGTATAGATATCGTCGTTTAAGGTATAAAACCGCGTATCGTCATTCTGCAAAACCGCGTAACTGACATTTGCTGCCAGAAATTGGATTTACTCACAGAAGCACTTGGCTCAATCCTTCTCCATTCGTCCTGAAACATACTAGCCAGAAATGCGACTGCTTTATAAAAAAGAGTACCATTTTGAAATGTGAGTATTTTTACTCTCTAGAAAATAATTTATGCAACCTCACATACGCGGTTTTGCATTATCTTGATACGCGGTTTTGCATTTTGTTGATACGCTGTTTTGTACTTTAAACGACGATATGTAAACACATATACCTATATATTTTGATAGAGAATTTTTGCGACTTGATAAGTATTTTCTTTATAAATATGTATAAAAATGTGTATGGATGCTGCATCGACTTATCGAAATGACAACTGACAAACGCGTGTAAGCTCACACTATGGAGTTGATCAGTTTTTACGCACGTAAGCGCATGCCAACGGATTTCGCATACGCACGCATGCGCTTGCCTATGGAGTTCCAGCTTTAAGCGTAGTTCCCCGGATACGCGGGTCAACGAAAAATTGAATCAGAAAATGTTCAGAAAAATAGCCGAAAACGTACCCTTTTCAAAACCTTTTTCGGTACTTTTGTAGACCCTGCAGTACGGGGGAGCGACTNTAAGCGTAGTTCCCCGGTAAGTTTTGTCAACGAAAAATTGAATCAGAAAATGTTCAGAAAAATAGCCGAAAACGTACCCTTTTCAAAACCTTTTTCGGTACTTTTGTAGACCCTGCAGTACGGGGGAGCGACTCACTAAGGGGTATTTGAGCCAAAAAACCGGTCAAAATTATTTAGGGGCCTATATTATCTCAAAATACAATAAAAAACAATATCTAATCAATATTTTGGATTTATTAATAAAAATGCCTAAAATAAAAACAGAAAAAAATTGTTTAAGTAAAAATTTAGAAAATTTTATTTTATTCGGAGTCAGTGCCATCCGACTCGCTGTTAACATCCGAATCCTCTTCATCATCATCAATATCTTCAACAGTATTGTCGTCCGACCTATTCAAGTTCGTTGCAGCTATAAAAATGGTTTTTTCCTCGGCGGAAAATGGCAAGATTTTCTTTTTATTCTTTGGCCGACTCGAGCTGAGCGAGGATCGGATGTTAAAAGTAATCTATTTAAAATGCCTCTGTTACACTAAGTCCTGGAAAATTTTCTTGCAAAGTCTACCCGATATTTGCGAATATGCTTATTTCGCGCCTCAGCGGCTTCCTCGGACAATTGTCCATTTGGCAGAATTGCCTCTGCCATCACTTGCGCTCAGTGTTGCCATTTTAGCCGTTTTCCGGCTAGATTTAGCCGGTTGCGATAGCAAACAGCCGAAGAAATTTCGATTTAGCCGGCAGCCGATTTGTTAGCCGTTTTGCAGAAAAAAATTAGCCGTTTTTAGCCGATTTTGCTATCTGCCTTTTTTTCTTAAATTTCAAATATGTATATCGTTGGCTTAGTTCGCAAACGTGCTAAGTCCATTTTTTTTTATTTTTCAGGAGGGACAAAAAACCGTCTAACTTTTTTTGTTTTCAATATTTTTCTAATCTGTAAATGCAGTTTTATTCCTTAGTTCGTCTTGTTTTAGTACCAATAATCGGCCAATTTCCGAATGAAGTTGTTGCAGACTTATAGGCTCTTTTAGGACTTAACACATTTTCTCTTTAAGATTTTATTCTTTTAATGTGGACTTAGCACATTTTCTATCTACCTTTTTTCCATTCTTTTTAATTGTTAAAAGATTTAATTGTTTAGTTTAAATATATTTTATTGTTTTAAAATGAATTATAACCTAATACAGTTTTATTTCATTGCTATTAACAAAAATAACTATTTTAAGTCGTAAATTTATGTACAATTTATAAAAGAAAATAATTAAAAGCAAGTAAAGAGGTATAAGTTTGGGCGAAACCGAACTTTATATACCCGGCGCAGGTATCAAATACTGTCGTAAGCAGGGGCTTTTTCCCGATTTCAAAGGTTTTCGATAATATTCTGAGTTAAACTCAATGAAATAATTGAACCACGTTTAGTGGAAATCGCTAAAGTGGCTACCGAAATACACCTTGTAGTCATAAGGTGGGCGGTGTCACGCAGTCTTATTTATTGTTAAGAGATTGTTGTAAGTATTAACTTCAAGTAAATTACCGTCTTCAGTTATTGAAATATCAGTTTCCGTAGTTTTGAAATTTACCGTTAGATATACGGGAAGCGAATGTAATTTTGGTCCGATTTGAATAATTTTCAACGAATTGCTTTTCCGTACCAGGTTTATTAAGTGCACCGAGTTTGGTAGAAATTGATAAATCGGTTACCGAGTTACACATTTGTGGTCATAAGTGGGCGGCACCATGCCCATTATCCAAAAATGTATCATAATCTAATTTTCTGCTGAGTGGTTATCGCGATCATAGATTTTAAGTGAATTAGATTTTCAACAGATTTCTTAGCTAGACCCTAAATAAGGCTCGTACCGAGTTTGGTGAGTGGGCTACTGAGAAACAGCATTTCATAATAGGTGGGCGGGGTCACGCCCATTTTCCAAAAATAATAATAATATTTTTTACAAAAATTCTACTTCACATACTAATTTTGAACAATTTTCATCCAATATTTACTGAAATATCGTAGTTTTTGGATTTTTAGAAAATACCTTTATATCGGAAATGGGCGTGGTTACATTCCGATTCGCCCATTTTTAATACCAACTTTTACCAACATACCAACTTTCGTTGAGATATCTCGAGTTATCGTGTACACGGACAGACGTGTATATATATTTTTTTTTGATTTTTTTGGACTTAGCACATTTGCGTATCAATGCATAACAACAAGTAAAAACGACATTACGGTAATTTTCTTTTTTGGTAATGATGTATTTTCAGTTATGCTATCTTACTGCATCAAAATCTCAATTTACATAAAAAGTGGACTTAGCACGTTTGCGAACTAAGCCAACGATATATGTTTCCATTTTTGACTAAGCGACCCAAAATCTGTTAGAAATGGCTACTAGCCTTATCGTGGAGAAAATTTTTATGCCAGGCAGGGTTGTATGAAATTGGGCCGATTTCGCTTATTTTTATTTTAAACGAAGAAGGGATTTTCATCATAAAATGTTTGTTATAAATGTCTTAATTTTAAGTGTGAAGTTTTATTCGCAAACTTAGAAAATAAGGAATTGTTTCACTGTTAAGACACTTAAGATGCGTTTGTGCTTGGATATAGTGCCAACAAACAGAATAAATATTACATGTAGATATTGTGTTCCCAGATAGTCAATTCTTACAAAACATCATTTTTGCCCACTCCCAAAGGTTTAAGGTAAGGAAAAAATTGATATTTTCATATGTATTTTTTTAAACAAACTTTTTTGCTGAGAACTTATTTAAATTCCAAAAACCGAATGCCAACTTGAATTAAAGGAACCAACACTGAAGTGAATCAAAATGAAAATAAAAGAGCACAAATTTCTATGTAAAGCAAAACTCTCTGGGAATCCTACGAGACATCTGCCGGTCATATGACCGGTCATCTAAATGGGAGATCTGCAGTCTTTTGGCATCATATTTTACATCAGAATTGAAGGGATTTCTGAAAAATCTGACCAGTTCTTTTGTGTAACTGTGATTTTGCATCCCTTGTCAACATATGGCCTCGGTTGATGTTAACTTAAGGTCGTTGTTTTACTGCCTTAAAATTGAAGGGAAATCCCTACAAGACATCTGCCGGTCATATGACTGGTCATTTGACTGGGAGATCGGCAGCCTTTTGGGATCATATTTTACGTCAGAATTGCAGGGATTTCTGCAAAATCTGACCAGTTCTTTTGTGTACATGTGATTTTGCATCACTTTTCATCATATGGCCTCGATTGATGTCAAATTAAGGTCTCTGTTTTACTGCCTTAAAATTGCGGGGAAATTTTTGCAGCGTTCTTTATGTGTATTGGTTTTTGTTTGAGTGTATTGAGAATCGGTCAGTCTAAAATGTCCTTTTCTTGTAATGGTTTTTACAGCGCTTTTTGTGTGTATTGGTTTCTATTTGAGTGTATTGAGAATCGGTCAGTCTGAAAAGGCCTTGTAGGGAAGACAATAGGTTTGTTCGTCGAAAATCCAGCGAGAATTATCATTCAAAATATCAGATAGTATGAAAAAATGCTCCCAAATTCTCTCTCATGTAGAGAAACGTGCAATTTTCTGTACGAACGCAAATTTGCAAGTTTTTTACCAGCTAGTGTCCACGGTTGCATTTCAAACAAAAGAAATTTGTGTAGAATTTTTAAAATTCTTTCAGAGGGACAAAAAACAGGATCTACGTGTATATATCTTGTCAGTCCGACTTTCTTCAACATACGTTTCAATTTATTTGTCGGGTTTACTATATCGACTCTGGTTGAGATTGCATTCCGATTAAGAATACAGTTTTTTTTGCCGAATACCTTTCAAATCATTGGAATTAACTAAATTAATTAAGTAAACAGGTATTAACTTACACTTTTCATTTCAAATCGCTCCAGTTTGTAAATTTTTAAATTTAACGAACTTGTTTATTCAAATTATCGTCGACAAAAAATCCAACCATGTGCCACAATCATATGTTTTTCCTAATTGCAAATTCTTGCTGGCAAAATTTTTTCCGGCTCGAATTTGTAACTTCTCTCCAAGAAATAGTCTTTTTACTCGTGATTTACGTAAATAAAACATGTGAAATTTAGTTGAAACATTTTAGCCGTTTTTAGCCGGTTTTATTTGCCAATTTAGCCGGTTCGTCCAAAAATTTCTGGCAAAACTGCTTGCGCTCCTTGCATCAGAATTTTGCGGACTGTAGGCGACATTGGATACCAGCCGTACAATTCCACATACAGGTTGGCAGTGTCTTGGGCATAATCATCAATTTTTTGGTGATCAACCTCATGGCCACTTGATATTACCCCAAGAATCACTTTAAACCTATTGATTAATTCCAAGTTGATGCCGGTAATGCGAGAAGAGCATTCTGCATTTTGGAAAAATCTCCTGGACGTATTCCCATCATTGCCATTTCCAAAGCCAGCTTTAGGAACATCAACAAGTAGACCCATTTCTTCTCTGAAACATTTCTGTAATTTCTCTTTTGTTTCTTTAACAATATTTTTCTCTTCCGGTGTACGAGCTTGCCACTTCTGGAGGGGTTGTTTATATGCTGAATGCAGCAGTGTATCAAAAAAGCGTATTCTGGTATGGAGTGCTGAGAGCCCAAACTTTAGGGCTTCTTTTTTAACGGCACCTCTCTCTAGTTTGTTAAAATCCTTTGATGTCTGGCCGCATATATAACATCGCATAGTTGATGCAGTGTCCGTTGCGGAGTTGCAGACCTTTCCGTCTACCATTGTCAGCAAAATATTGTGACTGATTTTCATTGATACTTCAATGTCTACAGTTTCCTTAAGATTTTTAGCTTGATTTTCGATGTATTATAAAAGAAAAAATTTAAGAAAAAATAATATTTTTTGAAAAATGTTGCCTTTGACTAAAAAAAATTAAAAAGGTTGGGGTCGGGGTGTTCAAAATTTATTACCATATTTTAAATGTAAGGCGCAAAGCCCGACACATAAACAAAAACACTATTGTTTCAAACTTTTGTTAAAAATACCACGTTTTTAAGAAGGAAATTTTCAACATAAGTCTAAATGCGGAACTTTGACGAGAAATTAACTGTAACATATTCTTATACAAAGTACATACCTTCAACATCCATATTCAATGCGAATGTTTCTGGTAATTCACCATACGAAGACATATTAACACAGAGAAATATTTAAAACAATCAAAAGCGCCGAGAACAAAGACACACGTTACACACAAAGGCTAGGTTCCGACTGATTATGTGGCCAAACACGCGGGTTTTGAGACTGGGGGCGGTGAACCGGTTATCGTACTTATTTAAACATGCATTGTTTGTATAATTTTATGAAATTTAGAAAAAACCACTTTTACCGGTTTTTTGCCTCAAATACCCCTTAAAGCGACTACAGGACTGATGAATTGGTATCAATTACCGACCGACTACTTGCGTGTATTTCATCGATTACTTTTACAAGGCAACGTCTTAGGCAGTAGTCACCATCGGCTCTCTCTGCACTAGCGGGAGTTACTAAAGTAGTCACTTGCATAATTTATGGGCGCCCTCTGTCGTAGTTTTTCGCTATTCTGCTTACGATTCGTTCGACTCTGCACTACCATGTGCATTACCACGGGGTAATAGAGTAGCTACTTACCTAGGAGTCGGTGCGGTAGCGGTTCAAAAGTAGCGATTGACTCTAGCAGTACTGGAGGGGACCTAATCCGCGTTTCATCCACTTTTCTTCCCGTTTTCGGATTTTTTTCCGGCTGGGCTGTTCTCGTAACAAGCGCAGCAGCTTCGCGCACGTGTATATGATACGTATTCTTTGGAACTTCACAATCACACTGTGAAAGAGCGAATCAACACGATTTTAGAGGCAGTCGAGAAGGAACTTATAAAAAGTTTGAAAACTGGGGAATTTTTTAGTTTGCAACTTGACGAAAGTACCGACGTAGTGGGACTTAAAGCTCAGTTATCCGCGGACGTAAAAACGGAGAACGTGTCAGCTGACACGATCTATCTCATGGGATCTGCGTGTTAACAAAATCTCACCACAGCATGACCGTGACGTAGACGTTGCTTCTCTCTTATTCTATCAACATCACACGTTATATCTTTCTACGTACTTCTACGCTACGCTACGTACACGTTCGTGGGTAACCGCTCTCTTAATGTTCTTCTCGTGTTAGTGACAGAGAACGTAAATTTATAGAGAAGGTCCAAGAACGAATCAGCGTGGAAATTGTCAAATACCAACAAAACTGGCGAAGCGCATTTTAAGAGCGGCCAGCCAGAGACAAACGATTTTAACAGAGCCCAGCCAGAGGCAAAATAAATTTAACAGAAATTGTCTCATTAAAACAAATGCATGTTTTTCTTGTTAAACAGCGAAATGCTGACGGCTTTTTACGTTTTTACAACGCTTTTATTGTTCTTTAAATTGGTTAATTACTTAAAAAAAAATGCATGCATAGGTCGAAATATATAATATGTACATATTGTGTACATGCATATGTATGCGAAGATAAAATTTTGTGAACCTAAAATGTGAAAGCTATGCAAATATGTATGCAATTGGCAAATTCGTTGGTGATTTTCCGGCGGCATTTGGGTTGAAAAAATCTATTTTTACTTTTTTACCGATTCATATGGTAGATGATACGCTATTTTCAATGCAACAAACCGCAAAAAACGTACAAATACATTGATTGCACTGCACGTGTTAACTTCAAAGTTGTTTTTGTCGAAAAGCTATTTATAATGAGAAAAACTGTGTATTATCATTTTTCACTGCTATACTCGTATTATATGTAAATAATGGGGCATATTCATAGTTATAATAAAGTCGACACTAAAGTTAGTTACAGCTTTTTCATATCACTTTCAGTGGACTAGGCATCTGTGAAAAATGATGCAACTAACTTTCTTGTTATTTGGGACTGACAAACTTTAACTTAAGAGTCGCCTTTTTTTCATATACGAATATGCCCCAATAGTTTTGGAGTCAAATGAAAATGCCCATACATATATATGTATGTATGTGCATATTACTGCCAAAATACTACGCACATACATACAAATGTACATACCCTGCAGTACGGGGTCGTGACTACAGGACTGCTGAATCGGTAGCCTACCTGATAAACACCGTCAATTACCGACCGACTACTTGCAGTGTATTTCATCGATTACTTTTACAAGGCAATGTCCTAGGCGGTAGTCATCATCGGCTCTCTCTGCACTACCGGGAGTTACTAAAGTAGTCACTTGCGTGATTTATGGGCGCCCTCTGTCGTAGTTTTTCGCTATTCTACTTACGACAGGTTCGACTCTGCACTACCATGTGCACTACTACGGGTTAATAGGGTAGCTACTTACCTAAGAGTCGGTGCAGTAAATATATTTACAACTCACGGCAGCATACATATATATGCACATAATTACACGCATACTCAAATACAGCAATAACTATTTCATTCATAAATGCGTTCGCATATTTCTCAAGGTCAAGATCATTTATTCATAAATCCTACAGCAGCACATCTCGCCGCAAATACATCACCAACAAGCGCAACATTGTCAATCCGACATAAAAATTCTAAAATGTAAACTTGAAGAAATCTCAGCCATCCAAGTGAAAAGTGGCACATACTTCTCTATATCCACTAAAAAAGGTTATCTCAAATGTTGGTAATTTTCTGAAAACACTATTTCTCTGTTCCATACCAATATTTCAATCATTAACTATTATTTTAAGGTGTAATTTTAATAAACATTAAATAAAAGTGTAAGTTTACTGCAGGAAAATACATTACATTTTTTTAATACAATCAAAACTTCTAAAATCATAAACATATGGGCGATTCCACCGTCACGGGTTGGATATTTGTACAGAAAAAATTGTCTGCTTTGTTTAAATTTAAGTATAAAGTGCAGAACAATTGTAAATTTTTATGAAGCTCACCTAATTGACTATTATATGAGTTATTTCAAAATACGAAAAAAATTCCAGCTCACCTTTATATTATTTAATTATCCTGTCACGGGTGGGACAAAAAAAGAACCTGCTTTTTGAAGCAGATATATTTTACAGAAACTCTGCGAATTTATTTCACTTTTCTGTGTGAACTTGATTTCTTATAATAAAACATAGAACCAGGAACACAAACAAAGCAAAAACTACAAAAAAATTATGGCTTTATTATACAAAAGATCCGAAATCCCTCTGCCCCGGGTGGGACAACATTTGTCACGGGAAAATTTTTAATAATGAACGCGATTTCCTAGCGTCTTGAAATTTTCACTTTTACCTACTTAAATTTAATGGACTACAAAACTGCATACCTAAAAATTTTAAACTTTTTGTTGAAAACATTTGTTAAAGTTTGTTGAATTTTTATAATTTTTGTAAGAAGTTTGAAATGTGGATTTATGTAGTACTGGTTACGTAATGTGCTAGACATTTATTAAAAAAAACTATAAACATTAGATTAACAAAATAAAAAACCAAAACTGTTCAAAATGTAACTTAACTTAATCAGCTGACCACAAGGGTATATAGATAATGGACGAGTCTGCGCCTCCCCCCTCCTCCCTTGCAACCACCTCAACAAACAAATAAATAAATANCCACAAGGGTATATAGATAATGGACGAGTCTGCGCCTCCCCCCTCCTCCCCTGCAACCACCTCAACAAACAAATAAATAAATAATAAAAAAAAACCTTTTTAATATACAACGCTTTTATAAATGGACTAAAAAGTAGAAAATAATATTTCTCAGTCCCACAGAATTTGTTTTGGTAACTTTTGATTTTGAAATTTTAGCACAAGTCATTATAAACAATTAATGACATTGAAAACGAAAAACGTGGAGCGCATATAATGCACTTGAATTGATATGAAAAGTAACATATGTACAGTATTGGACATATCTATAGCACCCCCCTTTCAAAGCGATATTGTTTGCCACTTATGTTTAATTATTTGTTTTTAAGAATGTTCAATTAAAATACAGTTCTAGTTTTTAAATAGGGCCAATGTATATAAATTGTTATGATTTGTATATTTGGAGCTTTTCGGCCGTTGATTTTAAAGCAAAAACGTTGGTTTTTCTTTTCTGCCTCCTACGCGTTTCGACACATTATTGTGTCTTCCTCAGGGAGTCTATTTATTTTTACAAGAAAACATAATTAACAAACGGAAATTCTAGAGCTGCTGAGAAAAAAGTTTGAAATTTAAGGGAAAGTTTGTTGCACTTTTTTGCGGTCTTTTAAAAAGTTTAAAACATTGGTTTATATGGGTTTTGTTGGAAAATGAACTGTATTTGTATATTTGGAGCTTTTCGGCCGTTGATTTTAAAGCAAAAACGTTGGTTTTTCTTTTCTGCCTCCTACGCGTTTCGACACATTATTGT
>NW_016158002.1:75017-83003 GCF_001687245.7 Rhagoletis zephyria
TTTGAGTACCCTGTTTTATAGCGCATTCAATTTTGTCCAATAATGTGCAAGTTTCAAGTCGCTAAAGATTACCGTTGATTTTTTAGAATTTTTTTTGTCTCATTTGCTTCCATATAACGACTAAACACCATTTATTTTTATATGGCAGAAACCCGCAACATCCTCGGCGAAAAAAATTCTAAAAAATCAACGGTAATTTTTAGCCACTTGAAACTTGCACATTATTAGACTAAAATTGAATGGGCTATGAAACTGTGTATTCTAAACAATTCTACCGCTTCTGAGAAAAAAGTTTGAAATTTGGGTGAAAATTTGTTGAACTTTTTTGCGGTCTTTTAAAAAGTTTTAAACTTGAGTTTATGTGAGTTTTGTGAGAGATTAAACTGTATTTTAATTGAAAATTCTTAAAAATAAATAAATAAACATGAGTGGCAAACAATATCACTTTGAAATGGGGGTGCTATTGTATTGGTCAATACTGTATGTATGTGCGTATATTAATAACGACCGCTTAAAATCGATCTCAAATTTGTACTTTCGCTGTAGAAATTTATAAAGGCGTGGTACATTAAAAAGATTTTTTTTTAAATTTATTTTATAGTTTTTAGTCTTGCCTGTATAAAATTTTGCAATAGATACTAAAATAATTCAACTTGCAGTGAAAAAAGAACAGAAGACTATGCAAGCCAAATGTTGTTTGCTCACATTTAGTATATGCCTACATATGTACATACATACATATAGCAGCAATTCATTTCATTTAAAGAAATAGCGTGTGGCCATTTCCGCTGTAGCGTATGTAGTGCATATTTTTAACTTCTTCTGGCGAGGCGACATCTATCTATAGAGTTTTTCTAATTGTATGTCTTTGATATGATACCTACGACGAGGTTGATATCGAGACTAGGTTTGTCATAAATACCTTTGCTATATTTATAGAATGGTGGTCTGGAGATACAACATTGCAAGTTGATAAATGCGTTGTAAAAAAAATAAAGCTTATCAGCCCTGTAAACCTACCTCTGACAACTGTCCCAAACAAAGCTGTCACGGGTGGGACATGCTTCTCTGTTGAATTACGACAATGCAATTGTGGTAAATATTCGCAATGAATTTCCGACATTATGTAACAAACACGAAACACAACCACAACTTCTGTAATTAAATATACCAACTTTTGCCTTTTTTTGTCACGGGTACGACAAGACCAAGACTGCTTAATAATTACTCATAATATAGATGAAGCACTCGCAAAATTTAATATATAGCACAACTTTATTAAAAGCAGATGAGTTCTACTATATATTTTTCTTAACAAACACTTGAATTATGAATCGCAAATTATTTAACAGTGCATTCAACACAACCTACTTTAAACTCAATCAAAAAATTTACTTAGAACTTGATTTCAAAACGTAGAAAAAGGTCATAAAAATGCATTTAAAGCTTTCAGGCCTGTATGCAGTTCTTAAGAGAAGCTAAAATTCCATACAAAATGACGTACAAGAAATGGCTAACAAATTTTCTTGAGTCAAATTTCCTTACGGCAGTATGCAGTTCTTAAGAAATTTGCTACGCTTTTTACTACGGTTTTCTAATTTTTTTTTGTGAAAAAAGAGCACAAGGCAACCCAGATTTGCAACAGAAATATATGCCTGTTCCATTATTTCTTGAGGAAAGAGTGAGGCAACAGGCTGTGAAATATCAAAAATGTCAAAATTCCTTGGACACACACAAAATAATGGCAAATTTTTCTTGACCGATTTCTTGAGAGCTGCATACCAGGCTTTCATTTGTTATTTTTTGGTTGATCAAGATTTTTACAAATGTCTTATCCACACGTTTGTTAGTTTTATAAAGAAAATAATTTTCGCACTGAGGTCCACTTTCCCATGGAACCTCCCATATGTGGTTTTATCGGAAGTTCACAAATGTTACGTGGCAACTTAGCTCGTTTCCACATATTTTGGTCCGAAATTGTAAAATTTTTCTTCATGTCGCGCCTCGATTTTTGTACAGGTGGGTCAATGTGCCTTGAACACCATTTGCATAAATGCAAAAAATTATTTTCTTTACTTTTTAATATTAAAAATGTNTGATTTCAAAACGTAGAAAAAGGTCATAAAAATGCATTTAAAGCTTTCAGGCCTGTATGCAGTTCTTAAGAGAAGCTAAAATTCCATACAAAATGACGTACAAGAAATGGCTAACAAATTTTCTTGAGTCAAATTTCCTTACGGCAGTATGCAGTTCTTAAGAAATTTGCTACGCTTTTTACTACGGTTTTCTAATTTTTTTTTGTGAAAAAAGAGCACAAGGCAACCCAGATTTGCAACAGAAATATATGCCTGTTCCATTATTTCTTGAGGAAAGAGTGAGGCAACAGGCTGTGAAATATCAAAAATGTCAAAATTCCTTGGACACACACAAAATAATGGCAAATTTTTCTTGACCGATTTCTTGAGAGCTGCATACCAGGCTTTCATTTGTTATTTTTTGGTTGATCAAGATTTTTACAAATGTCTTATCCACACGTTTGTTAGTTTTATAAAGAAAATAATTTTCGCACTGAGGTCCACTTTCCCATGGAACCTCCCATATGTGGTTTTATCGGAAGTTCACAAATGTTACGTGGCAACTTAGCTCGTTTCCACATATTTTGGTCCGAAATTGTAAAATTTTTCTTCATGTCGCGCCTCGATTTTTGTACAGGTGGGTCAATGTGCCTTGAACACCATTTGCATAAATGCAAAAAATTATTTTCTTTACTTTTTAATATTAAAAATGTCTATACTTCAAAGCGTTTATAAATATATATTTATATATATCCACAGATTATTTAACATTTTTTTCTTCCGTAACCAAATCTTCATTACCATAAAAAAATTCAAACACATCATAGTACTGCCAATGCGATGTCCACGCTAGTGCTACTCCACTGTACATGTGTATATGTATGTATGCATGAATGCGTGTAAAAATGTCAATTCAAGTTTGCGTTTAACCCATTTTAGCGGACATAGTTTTTTTTGCTCCAGCTGAGTATTGCTTTATTAACGTGCCAACCTGGTGCCAAGCGGCGAGGGGAGATCAATCGTATATATGTATGTTTATATGTACATTTATAAATGCATACATATTTACATTTTCATTTGTTTGTTTTTTTGGATGCATGAAAAATTTGGTAGCAGAAATAGAAATAATATCAATGAAATGAAGTTTACAAATATGTGCTTTATAAATTTAGGTCTATTAATTGATTAGATACAGATGTGGGGGACAAATATGCACATGAGTAGTGGAGCTGCCACCCATCTAATGGCAACTTCTTACACGAGCGAGGTCTTTACTAATTGCAGGTAAAATCCGACGTTTTCAGATTTTTAGTATTATTTAGAAAAAAATTCCAAGTCGAAAATAATTAAAATTTAATTATTTCTATAAATATCGAAAATACGGAAAAAGTTCGTACAGACTTCCGACTTAGTTTAGGGAGATCTCTACACAAAAAAGGAAAATTATTCTTTTCACAGTTTTTTGTTTTTTGTTCTTAAAAAAAATTTCCAAGTCCAAAAGGTTTAAAAACTTCGTTATTTCCATAAATAGTTTAGCGAGAGCCCTTAAAAAAATCACAAATGATTTTTTTTCATCCAATACCAATACGGTTTTTTACTTGAAAATGTCACAAAAATTGGAAAATGTTATATAATATTCTCGATTTATTTTAACGTTGGTTGTACAAATCACCGAAAAGAAATAATTTTTTCCCTAAAAAAATCTAACACCAATAAAGTTTTATAATTGAAAATCTAACAAAATATTACAAAAATCGAAAAAATGTTATACAAAACTTTCGATTTATTTTCACGGTATTTGTAGAAATCACCGGTAAAAGGGATTTTTTTATCAAAAAATGTTTTCACAATAAACACAAACACTTATGGGAGTTTTCTATTTGCAATCATTAATAAAATATCACAAAAATCGGAAAATGTTATACCTACAATATTTTCGATTTTATTTTATGTTACCTGGACAATTCACCGAAAAAAAAATTTAATTTTTTTACTAAAACAATTTTTTCCACAAAAAATCTAACACTTTTCGGTTTTCTATTTGAAAATTTTCCCAAAATATCACAACTATCATCAATATTCATATTTAATTAACATTCCAAATGCTCTTGTGAGATTTACCTCTGTTAGTATTCTTCTTTTCTGCTTTGTATCTTGCTTTCGCTGTTAAGTATTTCAAATATTGTTCGCTATTAAAATGCGCTTCGCTTATTCAGTCGCCTCGAAAAATGTGGCTTTCACAGTTTTCGGTCCTTCTCTATACTTTACGTTCTTTGTTAGTGAGGTACCCATTCACAATGCAAATCGAAGAAGAACTTTTGATGAGCGAAGTACTTGAGACATACACCACTAGCTACGAAATTTTGAAAGCTATCGACAAATTTGTACAGAACAAGTAATTTTTAGCAAAAAAAAACCAACTTCAACTCTCATATAAAAAAAAATATATATATATATATCTCATGATCCACTGATCGGATCTTAACCAGATTAGTATGGGACCACCTCTGAGACACTACCTTTGACGTGGTCCAAAGTTATGCGGTAACATACATAAAAAAAAAAAAAGATTCCTAGAAAAACGAAAGGAGCGATGTCTAGGATGTAGCAAGAGACAGAAAACGCCACGAGAAATGATTTTTTAATGGCTGTCAATTTCCATATAATATTCAAAAAATTAAAATCATTTTTCACTTAAATTGCTTTCTTGAAATTGGCTGTAAAAGTTATTTCGTTAGCGCTAATGCGCATTACCAGCGTTAACTTGGAAGGTTTAGAAAAAACCATTGTCGAATATTTTCCCAACTTTGACCCTGAAGATGTCTACAGCTGAACAACAAACCCGTTTTCTTGTGACCCGAAAAGTAAACCTACTGAGATGACAAATTAAGCTTTTGAAAATCTTCTGAATATAAGTGAAGAAAGCACTTTGATTATTAAATACTAGGAAGGGAGCCAAGAGAGTTCTGGATGCAAGTGTACGCAGAAAACACTGTTGTTGGAAAAATTGCATTAAAAATACTGCATTTTTAACAAATGCCTACATAAACAAGTCATTTTTAAGCAAAAAACTAAACCGACTTTAATTCCCATATAAAAATTTAAGAATGTCGTTAAACTCTTCATGATCCACTTATCGAATTTAAACCAAATTAGAATGCGACCACCTTTGAGGTAACAGCTTTCCTTCAAAAAAAAGAATTATAGTAATCGGTTAACGTGGTCCAAAGTTCTGCGGTAGCATACATAAAAAAATAATAATAAAAAAATATTCCGACGAATTGATAACCTTCTCCTTTTTGTGAAGTCGGTTAAAAACAAATACACCAACAAGCTTTCAGCGTCAAATGATTTTGGGGTAAAATTGTCAAAGCTCCCAATAAACTTTAAGGAAATAATGAAATCATCAAAACAACTTCAGTCCTCACATTAAAGCTAAAGGAGCATAAAGTTAGCATTGTGTTTTCTTGTTTTCGTAAGCATTTGAAATGTAGGGGTGTCGCGAAATTTTTTTAGCACAACGAGGGTGTCGCGGTGAAAAAAAGTTTGGGGTCCCTGGAGTAGAGTATGATCTTGCCAAGATACCAAAGTTAAAGTTATCTACCAAAACCAATGCATGTGGTTTTTAGAATAAAGAAACATGCAGATTTTTTAGACCACGGAGCACCCCGATTTTCGGGGATTATTACTAGTTTAATTAAATTTAATATAAAACGCTCCGAATAACTCCGAATTAGCACAATAAACTTTGCAAATAGAAAGCCAAATCAGAGCACAATATTAGTTCAACCTCACAACTTAACGTTTACGCTACTCTCTTACATTTTAATTTCGCTTTCGGAATCAGCGGGAGATTTACAAGCGAATGCATATAAAAATGTCGCTGGTCGAGCAATTTTTTCATATCTGTAAATTTATGTTATTGTCGACAAAAATGCACGGCTGATTCGAGTGCGTTCTATTATGAAAAACTTGTAGACCTTTTACCACACCCAATAAAAATTATATATCTTAGAAAATAGGCTATCGAAATAAGCAATTTGCGAAAAAAAACCAAAAGGGTACATTGTACATTACATTATTGCAAAAAAAATTTTTGCAAAAAATTATTCTTTTCACCAAAAAGCACGAACAAAGTTCATAGGTCAGAAATTTAGGTCCACTTGTCAAATAAGGTTAATTTGACTACACAAAGAAAAAAGTAAATGATTTTTTTCAAACAGCGTAATTTTCAGGATTTTCATTTTAGCGATATGAAAATTTTGAACAGAAAAAGTATTTTATAAAGCTTTCTCACTTTATCGTAGTATACGACTCCTTCGTAATTCATAAACAAATCAAGTAAGTTTGCCACGTAACATTTGTCAAAAAAATCAAAATTCGCGAAAATTCAACCAGTTTCAAAACTTTGCTATCATAATTAAAAAATTTTTAATCAGATTTTTAAGAAAAGTTTTGGGCATGCATTTTTATAGCCAATTTAATTTCAGTATAATAAGGTGCATGTTCGAAGATGTGCATTTTCTTCGATATAAAAATACGAGTATTTTAGAACATAAGTATTTTGTGTGGATGAAAATGCGAAACGTCTCCACAAAAATCAGCGCGAATTTTTAGGTACTTCAAACGTTCACTTTCTGTACTGAAATTGAATGAGCTATAAAACTTCATAACCAAAAATTGTCTGTCAGCCTGGTACTATGCAGCCATGTTTTTATTCGGCGAAGGGTTGAAAACTTATTCTGAGCTTGAAGTCTGGCCTACATTCTGGCTCTGTAAATCAATGGAAAAGAATATTCGG
Organism: Rhagoletis zephyria; assembly: GCF_001687245.7. NCBI lineage: Eukaryota > Metazoa > Arthropoda > Insecta > Diptera > Tephritidae > Rhagoletis > Rhagoletis zephyria. Next base: position 81,894 of record NW_016158002.1, read on the forward strand.
CGCAGTTACCAAGCACTTCACGTTGCACACAGAAGTATTTGTATAATAAAACCTTTAAAAATTTAGATTTATCAACTTTGATATTATGTTTAAACATATTATTTCTTAAGCTATATAACCGATCTATCTGTTGGAAGGATTTCAGACTACGTCAAATAGAACATAGCTGTTTTTGTGATTTTTTTCTGCCCATCCAAAGCTGCATTTGTTTCTTTCGTTAGTATTTTTTTATGAACAAATCTTAAGATAAAACTAGTACCAATAAAAATAGAAAACATGTACTATAATTTATATTCTTTTGAACTATTTGAAATTGGGGTATGGAATATTTATTTTAAGCAAAAACTGCATATAAATAACAATCATTTTGTGTGCTTGTCGAGCCTTGCCTATATTTTGGATTCTGGGCTATAATCCTCTGTTATAAAACTGTCGCCTACGTTCTCTTTCTGCGCTATTTAAAGTTGAAGTTTAAGATCCTTCAAAAGTGATTCCAAGCAAAAATTTTCAATGAATAGTTATACGGAGTTTCGATGACGGTATAATTAAAAATCTGTTAGTCTGATCGAATATTAAAAAAATTCAAAAGTCACACCAATTCCAATGCCATACATGTACATGGTTGGGGCGGAAATGCCTCCTAAATGTATGCTTTAATATTAATAGTGAATTAAAGAAACGTGCTAAGCAGCAGTTTAGGAATAAGATGTATGTATGTATGTACATGAATAGATTAGCCTCAAACAAGGATGAAGATAATTTTGAGTATGGAGAAGAAGAAAGGGATAAATACAGAAAAGATGAAGATGAAGATGAAGATGAAGATGAAGATGAAGATGAAGATGAAGATGAAGATGAAGATGAAGATGAAGATGAAGATGAAGATGAAGATGAATATGAACATGAACATGAACATGAACATGAACATGAAAATGAACATGAACATGAACATGAAAATGAACATGAACATGAACATGAACATGAACATGAACTTGAACATGAACATGAACATGAATATGAAGGTGTAGATAAACATAAACATAAACATTAAAAGCGATAGAGACAAAGATAGAGAGGAAGAAAGTGATAGGGATAAAAAGGAAATACAAC
>NW_016158002.1:90907-93961 GCF_001687245.7 Rhagoletis zephyria
ATTAAAATAAAAGTAAAGAAACCTAAATATAAAGACAAAGAGGAAGGAAAATTTAAATACCTAACCTAATAACAATGTGAAGAATGTGCGATGTTATATTGTGATGTGTTATGCTACATATGTTATGTTATTGAATCTAATGCTATTCTATGTTATGTTATGCTAAGTACTAAGCTAAACTCCCCTCCACTTAACCCATTCCAACAAATTTTATTTCAGCTCAACTCAACTCACATAAACTATCCTTAATTTAAGCGGTTGAATTTCAACCGCTGGGCGAACACTAGTAAATATTAATAGCCCACAATCATATTGACAGCTTTTTTTGGAACGTTGTCACATGCCGAAAAGTGTATCTGATTTTTGAAAGATCTTTTATCTGTTCATAATAAAAGCCTTAAAAAAACAAAACAACAATGATATAAAAATATATTTGCATTTTTATCAGACCCTTTGATTAAAAAATTCATATTTACTGAAGTTGGTTGCATACTTTGCTAATTGCTATCTTATAGCCCTGACAGACATGTGGTTTGTACACCATGGTATGCATACTATGGATTTTGATACTATTTCGATGAGACACACATCTAGTACGTATACCGATGTTTTGTTTCTTTATCACAACTGATAGCATGTATGTATGCCATTTTGCTCGCGCTGCTCTTACAGTCGCAATGGCCGAGTGAACAGAGCGCTAGAGTGCCACTAGAGAGATCCGAGTTCGAGTCCCCGCCCTGCAGTAAAATTTAGAGACAGTCTGTTAAAGCGCTAGTTTTCCGCCCTATACTTTTCAGAACTATCTCTGAACTAGTGCAAAACGGCTGCAGAGAGGGACAGTTGAAACTTTTAATGTGCTAGTTGCGCTCTGTTGAGAAGTAAATGCAGAAATTCTTAATTCTCGTACAATACTAAAATAGCTCAGCGGCAAGACCTCCGACTCTAACATCGTTGGTCGCGAGTTCAAATCGCGGTGGAGGCAGTTGTGATTTTCAGATTTAATAAATTTAAATTGTTGAGTGCCGTTTAGAAATTGAAGAGAAAATGATCAAATTTAATATAAAGAAAATGAAATAATAATAAAAAATAAATAAAATGCAATCTGTAAAAGATAAGAAAAAAATAAAAAAGTCGAATAATCAAAATTTTTTTCATAAAAAAAGTTATCTGTCCAAAATGGAAACAGTTTAGAAAAGGAAAAATATCCAATAATCTAGTTTTAAATTTTGTTTTTTCATAAAAAACTTATTGTCCCAGAACTGTCGAAAATGGAACCAGTTCAGAACTAGTTCGAAAGTTCTGCAGAGGTGGCAATTTCCACTTCGTAGGACATCGCCATGTAAAAAGAGACAGTTGAAAGCATTGCGTTGGGATAGAACGAGAACCAGTACCGCCTCTTAAGGAGCTAGTTCTGCGCTAGTTCTGAACTAGCACGATTTACTGCAGGGCGGGGACGGGGTTTTTTAATGATTTATTTATTTTTAATTCCTTTTTAAATAATCTGAAGATTTTAATGTTAAAAAAAAAACATTTTTATTCATTGACTTTTTATGATTTAAAGTACTTAGGTTTATTTCGTAATGAAATTGTTGTTAAACAAATGTTTCCTCGCTTCATTTACGCGTTCGTTTAAATAAAATAGAAAGCAATTCTCTTTTCCCCCATATCTTTCTTTTTGAGACTAAAACTTGAGACAGCTTACTGTATACCAGGGTAAATATTTCAAAATTAAAATATGGAGGAAAAGATAATTCCTTTGTATTTTATTTTAAAAAATGCGAAAATGAAGGGAGGAAATATTTGTGTAAGAACAATTTCATTAGAAAATAAACCTAAATAAGTGCTTTAGTATCATACAAATTCAATGGAAAAAATTGTGTTTAACATTATTATTATTATTATTATTTTTATTTTTTTTTTCGTAGGAGAGGGAAATGCTTTATGCACTGGCCGGGGGCGCTAGTCTCTATACTACCTTCCCCGAGTGTGGGACTCCCACCGAAGCGTGTTGGGCTACCCACTAAAACCCAAACTCCCACCGCCCGCGCAAGAATCCCGCATCTGGCACCGCAATTCTGCATGTCTTCAGATGCAGGAGCGCGCTGTTAGAGCCTTGGGGCTGCTCTTTTGTAGGGGCGTTTCATTCGGGTGTCCTCAGTAGACAACCGTCCTCTCGTTTGCAGCGGAGTACGAATTTCACGTATCTCGCAACTGCTTCCCACTTTTCTGCGCTGGAAATCATTATCCCAACTATGTTGTCCGGAGTAATGTCTCCGTGTCTTTCTTCCAACATTCTGCGCGAAATCAAGAAGTGTTCGCAGGTGAAGAATGTGTGGTACACGTTATCTTCGACGTTTCCACAGTAGTGACAGAACGGTGAGTCCACCCTTCCCATTCTATGAAGATATTCTCGGAAGTAACCATGACCGGTGAGGAATTGCGTCAGGTAGAAATCGACTTCCCCATGTGGTCTGTTCAGCCATGTTTGAAGGTCGGCTATCAGGGAGTGTGTCCATCGACCTTTTGTGCTCGCGTTCCAGTTTTGTTGCCACTGCTGGATCAGTTGCTCGCGCGCCCTTGCCGCGGCAGCTGCTCGACCTATCTCGGCACTGAGATTGTAAATCTCTTTTCGCTCGTAAGCAAGTAGCTCAATTGGCATGACGCCAGAAATAACTAGAACCGCGTCCGCGGACACTGTACGGTATGCAGAAGCAATGCGTAGTGCCCCTCTGCGCTGTACCGAAGACATTTGAATCCGGTATTTTTTGACTTTCAATGCGTCAGCCCATATTTCTGCCCCGTACAGGAGCACCGATTGGACCGCTGTCATCAGAAGCTTCCTGCGGCATGGCTTCGGGCCAGTTGGTGGAATATTTTATTTTCGTTAATAAAGAATAATAATAATAATAATAATAATAATGACAATAATAATAATAATAATAATAATAATACTAATAATAATGGTAAGGGCTAAGCTCAGGACTTTACCGGGGTCACACAGGGCGGATCGTGAACGGCCTACTCCGGTAGGTTAGCTGCGAATAACCAATAAGC
>NW_016158002.1:96959-102907 GCF_001687245.7 Rhagoletis zephyria
CAATGGAAGAAGGCGAGACTGGTGCTTATACCCAAGGGCAAAGGGGACCCAAACTCTCCTTCATCCTTCCGGCCACTCTGCATGCTAGACACAGCAGGCAAAATGATGGAGAGTCTGCTCAAAATACGCTTGACGTCAGCCATAGAAAGCGAGGGAGGCCTTTCACCCCGACAACATGGCTTCAGGAAGGGACACTCAACTATAGGAGCAATTGGCGAAGTAGTCGAGGCGGTACATAAGGCCGAAGAAGCCTGCCACCAGGCGCGGCCAATAGTGCTGCTAGTAACACTGGACGTCAAGAACGCCTTCAACTCGGCAAGATGGGACGATATGCTGGAGGCCTTGGAACGGTCATTCAAGGTTCCAACATACTTGCTAGACATGATCCGGGACTACCTCAGAGACCGTTGGCTTTTGTACGACACAACACAAGGCAGAGAAAGAGACGTATAACCGGCGGAGCGGCACAGGGGTCTGTACTTGGCCCGACCTCTCGCCAGTATGAACCTTTGCGCACGGAAATGCCGGAGAGCGCCTTCCTTGTCGCCTTCGCGGACGACGTGGCAGCCGTCATAACAGCAAGAAATCGTCCAGCTAGCACAGCTCAAGCTAAACGCAGGTCATGGCTAACGTCAGTGGATGGATGAGCGATCACGGTCTGCAATTGGCTAGAACGATGTGCCCCAAAACATCCAACAATTATAAATATGATGGTCGGACCTCAACTCGTGACGACTTCTAGGTCTACAAAATACCTAGGGGTGAAGCTTGACAGCAAACTCACATTCTGGGAACACATCCATGGAGATGTGAAAAAGATGCGCAGAGCACGGCGGCTCTAAGCCGGCTGATGGCGAACGTGGGCTTTCTAGCGCATTAGCTGCTGATTTTTATTTAAAAATAAATAAAATAAAAATAAAAAACAAACAATTAAATAATAAAGAAAAAAACACAAGGACTCGATTTCGGATCTCTCAAGTGACACTCTAGCGCTCTGATCACTCGTCCATTGCGACTGTTGGACCAGTGCGAGCAAAATGGCATACATACATGCTATCAGTTCACTGTCTCTGTTTGTTTTCACCACACATTTTTGGTGAAATTTTTTTTTTACTCTCTGGCTGTGTTTCATGGTATACTCGCTTTATACCAGGTTCATTTTCGTAGTATAGGAACCAGCTTCAAACCACTTTGTACGATGGTATAATTGTGGTTTACAACGACAGACATGTAGTATAGAATGCTAGTATAGTATATAAACCATATGTCTGTCAGGGCTATTAGAACGTCATATTAGAAGCCAAGACTGCTCAAAATTTAAAATTCAATATTTACGTTTTGTCTTTAACGATCCACTTCATAATACCGATGACGATTCGTTCTCGCTCCGGTAAAATATTATTAATACAATGTATGAAAATTGTGTCCTCGGTAGAACCTTTAACAAAAAATCTGACAGGCTTATATTCGTGTTTTTCTATGCTTAAAATTTTATATGATCTAAATACATATGTACGTATGTAAAATGTTTTACTACATCTGCCATTCCTATGTATATAAACAATCCATTCTTTACAGATGCTTATTGGACTCTCTGGGTACTTAACTGGATACAATGGAACATTTCCTTTCGAAAAACCGGGCGACAAATACAATGGCACCCGCTTTGAGGGAATGCGCTACGTAAGTATACTCTTAACCCTGCCTGCCCTATGTTAAAGCTCAAACAGTCAAGACGTAGCGTAGACGTAGGTTGTCGCAGACACGATGTACCTTATAGGATTCGCGTGTTAAGCAGTGTTTGCATTGTTCAACTTTGCGTTCAACATTTGCGTTCAACTCAACGCAGGGTTGCACGAAAAAAAGTTGAATGGCTAAATGTTGGCTGGCGACCAACTTTGTTGAAAGCAACTAGTTGAAAGGCCATTCAACCAAAAGTTGGATGCAAAGATGAACAATGCAAACACCTTTTTATGGCGAATATTTTGATGTTTTTTCATATTTTGATATTTTTAGCCATTCAACTTTTTTTCGTGCAACCCTGCGCTGAGTTGAACACAATGTTGAACAATGCAAACACACTTTTAACGAAAACTCACCATCGCATGGCGGCGACGTTGCTTCTCTCTTTCTATCAACAGTAAATTTGATATGCTGCTACGTACGTCAACCTACGTTTACGCTACGTCGGTGACTAACTGCGCTTTTAGTCGTTTCGACTACCATGTTCCCTTTTTGTAGCGCTACTTTTTTCATTCCGTTGAGTATTCTCTTTTCGCAAATCATGACAGCCGCGTTAGTTACTTAGTTCTTCATGATAACTAGAGATATATTTGGAGCTACAACTTGGTGGTGTGCTCGAAAATATAACAATGGTGCACGTCGAAATGAATTACATTTCTTTTAGTGCAGCCTTTTTACATTGATGCAACAAAAACTTTACACGAAACCAGCCGACCAAATATTAGTAACATTCGTTTAAAATCTCCAGCAAAAAATATCCAGCAGCGAAAGTCCTGCGAAATGTCATCTGTTCTCTCACAAGATAAAAATATCGAGTATGGTACGTGAACAGAAAATTTGCACAAAGTTGCAATTCTCTGCTCGCTATGTTTCGAGTTTCGGTCGCTTAACGAAAAATTTTGCATGAGTAAGCAACAACAAAGTTATCGAGCAAGGATAGACGATATAGAGTTTAGTTGTACCTCGTTCGTTTAGATTCAAAAATGTAAAATGGAAAACGAAATAAAACTGATTAAAAAGTGTTATCCTGATATAATTTATTGACTAAAGAAATAATTACTTACTTCTTACAAGTTTAATTAGTATTACTTGTAATGGCAACCCTAATTCAGCACTGACAAAAGGTTTGTTCCATAGGCAAACTTGCGTTCCACTTTTAAGTTAAGCGGTACTTTAGAAAATTTTAGCAGCTCATTCATTTTGCGCACTGTGAACACCTCGATTATTGGTAATAAAGTTCTTTTGTATAATTAAAAATAAACGGTGTATGTATGATTTTTAAAAACGGATGTAGTTACCGCGGGTGTACGAAAATATTAAAGTGTTTACTAACAAATATATAAAAACATTCTTGGTGCAAAATTAAGGAGACGAACTCCACATAGCAGACGTGCTACCCAGCGAGCAGTAGAAGTACCCATACTGCTACCAAGATCCTTCCTTTTAGATAGGCGCCGTATTTAGCATCAGCGGAGCCCCAACTCAAGCCGGAGCAGCCCGACGCTTCAGGCGCCACACAGGCCGAGATTGGTAAGCCTTAATAGTATTTGGGGTAGGTGGTCTGCACGATGGCGACCGTGATGCAAAGCCGGGTAGAGGCGAAAATTACGGCAAAAATGAAAAACCATATTTAAATTTTCATCAAAAAAGTTTGCTGTGGTCGTGTGGGTAAGTGTCGTACATAAAAATTTGAACCGCAGCCGTAGAACAAGCTGTAAACTGTACCTAACTGCAAATCGCATAACTGCATAGGTACGCCACAAACACATAACGGCATAGGTACGCCACAAATACTTAACGGCATACCCGCACACCACCATCAATTTCATATGCATTGCGGCATATAAGCGAAACCACGCCATTCCACACACGCGCGCATACAACAAGCCCGTTACATATGTAGTACCACAGAATAAACAGTATACAGAAGACGCACCACATACAAATTTATTTTTCTTCGGCGGACGTAATATTACAACCCGGACCAGAGCAGAGAAGTTAACATTACGACCACTATGAATAACATGGCGACCCGGAACAGAGCAGAGGAGTTAACATCACGTCCACTATGAATAACATGAAGTTAACATCTCGCCATAAACACACATCGTGATCAGCGTTGCCGCGAGCTGGAAAAAAATGTATCAGTTGCCAAGCAGAAAATGTATCAAAAGCAAACAAAACTGTTGTTTATTAAACTATTATTTAAAAAACAAATAATAAATAAAATTTTATAATTAAATCCATAGTTATAAAAAAAATTATATATCTTGCTTTTGTCTGCTTATTTGCATAATGAAAAACAAACTTATAGGGACCCTAAACCACACAAAATCCTTGCGCAACCCGAGACTTGTACAAGTCAATATTGTGGAATTTACTACAGCATAAAATTGCGCAAACCTTATTTTGAAGAAACGTTGCTCAAGTAAATATGTGCAAGAAATATTAGTGTGCGTTGTATATATTGATAGCTTCATCTTTAAAACGTAAAAAAAAACTAAATTCAAAAAAATATATTTTTTTCGATATTTCGTAATGTTTTTGTGTGGTTTAGGGGTCCTATAACAGTTATAAGAGTTACCCAATCAACTTATAAATATCTATATATAAATTGTGAGACTTCAAATAACAATAAAAAAATATTAGCCTTTAGACTAGTAGTACTATTCATAGTTTTCGAAAATTCATTTCTGCCAGCCGAAAGTATCAAAATACGGCATTTGGGAACAAAAAAGGATCAGATATTAAAATTTAGAAAAACAGTATTAAAAAATATACAATTGTACCAAAACGGCAACGCTGATCGTGATGGAAAACGTAGTTAACATCTTGTCGTCATAGCGACGATGGACTTAACATCGTCAGCCGAGTGAAAATACTGCTAAAGTAACAAAGGCAGCGCCGCTTGTGATACCCTTGCTTGCCTCACCGCTCGTGCCATAAATTCAAATTGGTTGGATAGTCGACATGCGTCTTCTGTATACTGTTTATTCTGTGGTAGTACATATTACAGATGGCAGTACAGTATTTTGCCTGGAATTGGGCATGCGACGGTCGCGTCTAGGCGGACCATCAGCCGAACAAAGGTACACAGAAAAACTAGTGCAGTACCCCACGCGACCGCTCGCATAGCGGCATATTACACCATTTTTAAGACAGCAGCGCGGGAGGCCGTAGTATAACAACTTAATCGATTTTTCAATAAAATTTATACGGGACTGCAGCGGGGGAAATCAAATTTCAAACAATCAAGCAACACCGAATTAATTAACCAACATTTTTGAGACTGCGGCGTGGGATCAGAATAAACCAACTTTTTTTTAGACAGCGGTGTGGGATCCGAAAACCAGCTAGCAAGTACAGTCAAGGAGTAACAGTAGTTTTTAAGTTTGATATTGCTTCTTTTTGCTAAATACTTAATTAATTAATCAAAATATATACTAAATACGAATTTCTTTAAACAAAAAAAAACAAATTTTCTATATTTATATGTATGTTCAAACACAAGTTAATCTACTCTGAAGGGAAAAATTGAATTTTCTAAAAACTTGTAATAGTACTAAGTGATTTTTAAAAAATTTAAACTTAATTTAATTTAAGTATACTTGCATTTTTCTAACCTAGACATTAAGGCGACCTGACCAAAAAAAAAAAAACTTGTTTGGATATCGACACTATAAATAGCAAACCACAGTAAATATTTAAGCTTAATTTTGATTAATTTGCACCATTAAATCGAATCAAGATAATTGATTTTTCTTGAATTCCATAAGTTTTCCTAATTAATAAGGAAGTGAAACATTTTTGCTATTATAGTACAATTGGTACAAACGAGTTTTGGATAACCCTTAAGCAGGGATCACATGATTTGTACATTTGTACATTTGGCAGTCACAGGGTGGTGTTGTCTAGAAATTTGTATCGAGAATGAGAGCAGCTCAGTAAAAGCTTTCCAAACAACACCACTCTGTGACGGTGAAAATAGCCAAATCTGTACAAATGTACAAATCTTGTGATCCCTGCTTTAGACTTAAGCAATTCAACACTTTTATAATATATATTTTCTCGTAAACCATTTTTATATTAGTAACGGGTGATTTTTTTGAGGTTAGGATTTTCATGCATTAGTATTTGACAGATCACGTGGGATTTCAGACATGGTGTCAAAGAGAAAGATGCTCAGTATGCTTTGACATTTCATC
>NW_016158002.1:107572-110290 GCF_001687245.7 Rhagoletis zephyria
TTTTTGGAAAATGGGCGTAGCCACGCCCACTTATGGTTACATGCGAATAGCTTGGTAACCGCTGCACCAATTTCTTCCAAACTTGGCACAGTTGTTGGTCCTGGTACAAAATACCAAATGGCCGAAAACTTTTAAAATCGGACAATAACCACGCCCACATCCCATTCCATATAACGGTAATTTAGAAAAATACGAAATCCTCGATAAATCAGTAAATATTAAAGCTAATTTTTTCAAAATTGATGGGTGCAACAATTCTTAACAAAGAAATATGTTTGTGATAAAATTTTGGAAAATGGGCGTGGCACCGCCCACTTATGATCACATATATGTGTCTCGGTAACCGTTCTACCAATTTGTACCAAACTCGGTACGGTTATTGTGCTTGCCACACAAAAGCAAACCGTTGAAAATTGTTGAAATCGGACTAAAATTACGGCCGTTTCGAAATTTAAGGATGCTAATTTACTTAAAATTTATACACCCCGGCTTATCAGTAGCGGCAGCTTTGGGAAAGATGGAAAACATATATTTAATACTTGCGCCGGGTATTTAATGTTCGGCTCCGCCCGAACTTAGACTTTCTTACTTGTTTTATTAAAACATGGTGAACGATAGTTTTCTGTAAATTTTGGACTTCCACTTCTTTGAGATTAGCCGGTTATGAGCGAATTTGATATACAATTTAAAGCATATAAAGCAGACTTTGATAAAATTACTAAGCGAATTTTGCAAAATAGACCATTATCTATGAATGTGAAAAATTTAAACGAGTATAAATATTCTCCCATTACAGCCTACAATAATATTTTACTACTAGTTATTGCCAATAGTTCGGCTCATACCTGTAATCTCAAGGAAGTTCAAGTTAAATTAGCCCGTTGTAAGGAACAGTTAGCAAAGTGCTTTGCTAAACTTAATTGTCGCGTTAGGATTCCACCTGATAGCTTATCGCTAATTTGTCTATCAGACTTAGCTGACTCTGAGTCAGAAGAAGAGTTTAGTGATGCCAAGTCAGAAGCTTCGGTACAATTCAGTCTTAAAAGAAGTACGTCACTTCCATTTTTAAAGATCTGCTAACTGTATCCAACGAGCCGTCAACGGCTACCAGTTCACCAAATATTTCGACAATTTTTCAAGAATTCTTAGACATGAACAGAAGAAATCTTTTATTAGTCTTTGTGCCTCAATCATTAGGGAAAATTACAACGGCGATCCACTAGCACTTGAATCGTTTATCGGTAAAATTAATTTAATTGAAGATTTTGCAGACGAAAATTTAAATAAAACTTTTATATCATTTTTGAAATCGAAGCTCGAAGGCTAGGCACGTGAAGCAATTCCAACCGAAGTTAATTCTGTTAGACAAATCAAAGATGCGTTGAGAAATAGAATAAAGCCAGACAACTCGAAAGTTGTAGCTGGGAAAGTTGCATCTTTACATGTCATAAACAACAATTATACGGAATTTTCTAAGCGTGTCGAGGAGCTTTCGGATGCATTAGAGCGTTCTCTGATCATTGAAGGTATGACACAGTCTAAGGCCCATGAAATGACAGTCGAACAAACAGTTAACGTTTGTAGACTTAATACTCGATCAGATTTGGTCAAATCAATTTTATCGTCAACTACCTTCAGTGATTCAAAGGACGTAGTGGCCAAAATCATAGTCGAACTAAATAATCACAAGTAAAAGAGCGTCAAGTGTTAGTATTTCAATCCCGGGTAATAGGCCAAATAGTTTCGAGGTAGCTTCAGAGGTCACAATTTTAATAGGTACAACAATAATAATTTTAGACAAAACAATACTAACTTCAGTAGGTACAGTAATAACAGTAATAACGGCAGATACAATAACAGTGCTGGGGGAAACAGTAATCGGAATTCAAATAATAGAAATCGAAACAACATTGCCAATAATAATAATAGACGTCCAAATTCACGCAATAATGCTAATGTGCGCGCTTTAAACGCACACGCCCCTCAGGAGCGAACACTGAGGGCGGAAGAATTGGACATTTAAATAAATCTTTTTCAACAAAAGGCATTTATTGCTTAAGTTTTAATTACTCCGACTTTAGCGAATTGAAAATTAATGGGTCAAACAAATTTTGTACGTTTATAGTCGACACGCAAGCCGACATTTCTATAATAAACAAGTAAGAAAGTCTAAGTTCGGGCGGAGCCGAACATTAAATACCCGGCGCAAGTATTAAATATATGTTTTCCACCTTTCCCAAAGCTGCCGCTACTGATAAGCCGGGGTGTATAAATTTTAAGTAAATTAGCATCCTTAAATTTCGAAATGGCCGTAATTTTAGTCCGATTTCAACAATTTTCAACGGTTTGCTTTTGTGTGGCAAGCACAATAACCGTACCGAGTTTGGTACAAATTGGCAGAACGGTTACCGAGACACATATATGTGATCATAAGTGGGCGGTGCCACGCCCATTTTCCAAAATTTTATCACAAACATATTTCTTTGTTAAGAATTGTTGCACCCATCAATTTTGAAAAAATTAGCTTTAATATTTACTGATTTATCGAGAATTTCGTATTTTTCTAAATTACCGTTATATGGGATGTGGGCGTGGTTATTATCCGATTTTAAAAGTTTTCGGCTATTTGGTATTTTGTACCAGGACCAACAACTGTGCCAAGCGGTTACCAAGCTATTCGCATGTAACCATAAGTGGGCGTGGCTACGCCCATTTTCC
>NW_016158002.1:110929-113766 GCF_001687245.7 Rhagoletis zephyria
CTTGCATCCCCTTGAATAGCGACAGGCAAAATCTGAATTTATTTTTTATATGGCAAAATTAAAATCGGATTGTGTTTGTCCCTTTTAAAGTGCAAAGCTATATGAAATTCGCTATAAAAATACATTTATAATACTACAAAACAAAAAAAATAAAAGATATTCGTTTAAATTGACAACTCATTCGTATAAAAGTTCAACTGAGATCAAATGCGGAGGCGCATATCAAAATCCGTACAAGGGAAATTATTAACATTTTACCATTTTATAAGAAAACGAATATAGTACTGCTCAAAATAATAGCACCACAATATTTTTTAGCAGTTTTGACTACTTTTTTTGTTTATTTAGTGTCTGCTAATTTTTTATAAAATATTTACAAAACATAAAAAACTACCATATAATAAAAAATTCAAGCTTTTTAATTCGAGTTTCTATAAAAATTTTGTGTAAGCAGTTTTATAGCTTATTAAATTTTACTATAACTCAGTGTAAGNACAAGAAGTCGAACACGGTGTATTCACAGCAAGATGCATAGTTAATAGCAGTAACCCAATCATTAAAATTATAAATACCACAGAGGAAGTAAAACATGTAAAGAATGTAAATATACGGACTGAAAAACTTTCTGACTATTACGTTTATTAAATTAATAAGACCAAGACTGAAGACTCCCGAACAAACGAATTAACAAATATTTTGAAAAACCAAATCCCTATAGGAGCTAACAGCAATTTACTTGACCTTTGCATAAAATATGCTGACATTTTAAAACATTGTAAAAAATTATCGTCTGCCATATTCCCAACGTGAAGAGATAACTCGCCAAGTTAATAAATTACTAGATAACGATTTAATTGAGGGAAGTTATTCCAATTACAATAGTCCTCTAATTTTGGTTCCTAAAAAATCTACTAATGGTCAAAAAGCATATCGTATGTGCGTTGATTTCCGCGCAGTCAACAAAAAACTTATTGCGGATAAATTTCCTCTCGCACAAGGTGACGATATTTTGGACAATCTTGGCAGAGCTAAATATTTTTCTACTTTAAATCTTTTTTCCGTATTTCACCAAATCCCCTTAGATGAAGATTCACGTGATATAACTTCTTTTAGCACAGACCGTGGAGCATATCGATGAAAAGTCTTGCCATTCGGTTTAAGTATAGCACCCAACTCATTTTCACGGATGATGAGTATAGCTTTTTCTGGTATCCCACCCAACGCAGCATTTTTATATGTAGATGACATTATTGTCATAGGATGTAGCGAAGCACATCACAGTAACAATTTAGCGAACGTTTTCGAAACTTGTCGAAATTTCAATTTAAAACTAAACCCAAAAAAATGTAATTTTCTCAGGCCCGAAGTAACGTTTTTAGGGCACAAATGCTCAGCAAAAGGCCTGCTGCCAGACGATTCAAAAATAGTTGCAATTAAAAAGTTTACTTAACCTACTGACAAAGATGCAGTACGACGTTTTGTCGCATTTGCAAACTATTACCGAAGGCTTATCCCCAATTTTGCAATTCTGGCAGCACCTTTGAACAAATTAAGTAGGAAAAGAGTAGAATTTGTTTGGGATGAGAAATGTGATGAAGCTTTTCAAGCATTGCGATCAGCTTTAATGTCGCCGAAACTGCTACAATATCCGGACTTTACAAAGCAGTTTATTATTACAGTGGATGCTTCAAAAATAGGGTGTGGCGCTATACTTAGCCAAGAACAACAAGGTTTCGATTTACCAATATGTTTTGCTTCGAAAGCATTTAACAATGCAGAACAGAAAAAAGCAATTATTGAATTAGAACTTTTAGCTATATACTTTGCCATTAAACAATTTCGACCATACGTTTATGGAACGCATTTCTTAGTAAAATCAGACCGTAGACCATTAGTATACCTGTTCAATATGAAAGGCCCCTCTTCAAAATTTTCAAGAATAAGGTTAGAGCTAGCAGAGTACAATTTTACTATTGAGTATATTAAAGGGAAATTAAATGTTGGCGCAAACGCACTCTCACGTATAACGATAGACGAAATAAGGGAATCAACGAAAAGTATTTTGGCAGTACAGACGAGATCAATGACTAGACGAGAAAATGAAATTATACAAAATACAGATAATAACGAAAATGAAAAACAGGAGACATTAAACGTTTATGATACATTTTCTTATAACTTTTTAAAAAAGATACCGCGTATTAGATCAGAAATTACTTATGATAAAGATGATAAAGTAAAAAATTTACGAATTTGTGCACATATTAAACATAAAAAACTCGAGTTACTTAATTATGTCTTTGCTAACGAAATAATGAATTTCGATAATTTACTTTCGAGGCTTGAAATTGAAGCCAGCAAACACAGAATTAAGGAGATTGAATGGCCAAAAGACGATGAATTTTTCCGTCATTTCACAATTGCTAGCTTAAAAAATCGCGGAAATATAATTTTAAAATCATTACAAATAATTTCAACAGATCCAGTCGAGACTGTGACTGAAAATGACGAAAAACTAAAACTAATGACCATTTATCACGACGACCCAATATCAGTAGGTCACTGTGGCATGAAAAAACTTTATGCGAAACTTAGAACAAAATATTACTGGAAAAATATGACCCGTGATATCGCAAAATATGTTAAAAATTGTCAAAAATGTCTTTAAAATAAAGTAAAACCAAAAGTTAAAGAAAAACTTGTACTAACCCCAACGCCGAATAAACCATTTGATATTGTTGTTATCGATAGAATAGGCCTTTACCAGAATCGAAATATGGTAATAAGTTCGCAGTTACCATTATTTGCGATCACTCAAAATATTTAGTTACTGTTCC
>NW_016158002.1:118947-122619 GCF_001687245.7 Rhagoletis zephyria
GGTGTAGCAAACGTAGTACATAGGGCGACATCTAGATGTCATCTACCTCGCCCTATTCACTATGCTTTTTTATAGGAGCTTTTCAAAGCTTTGCTTTGGTGTCGGAACACACATTGAAAGTTTCTGGATCCACAACATTGAAAGTTTCTGGAACACAACATTGCAAGTTGATAAAAGCGTTGTAAAATAGTATAATTTAACGGCCCAATTCTGTGTTTTCTTGATAAATTTTTTGTAAAGAAATTTTATCAAGATTTTTATCAAGTAAAAGCTTCCCTCGTATTCTGTGTCAATATTTATAAAACAAAAAGCTCTACGATTTCCACATAAGTGGAACTGATTTCCACATGTGTGGAACTGATTTCATTGTCACATATGAAAAATATGGATTTAAAAGCAACAAAGCTTTTGACTGTCGTAGCCGAGTAGCTAGAGATGTCGACTATAATTCCGTGTGTCGCAGGTTCAAATGCCGGCACATGGAGTATTTAATTGTTAGAAACAAATTTATTAATATACAAAATGTCTACATTTCACATGAAATTTCAATTTGTCAATAGCATTTTCAATCTTGATAATTTATCAAGAAAAAAGCTTTTGGTTTCTGTGCTAGAATACCAATTCTTGATAAATAATAAAAAAATTACAAATTATAAAGATTTTCAATTTATCAAGTGCACAGAATCGGGCTGTTAGTTACTACAAAATAAGTATAATAACTTATACGTGGAACATTTTTTTGTTTTAACCTTTGTATTGTAACTATAAATTGATATGGACGAATGAGTTAAAGGGGGAAGGATTATCTTTTGATTAAACATCTCATTCCTCCACATCAATTTGCCTTAAAACAATCTTTCCCAAGGAGGGTCATGTAATGGCAACCCTAATTTAGCACTGACAAAAGGTTTGTTCCATAGGCAAACTTGCGTTCCACTTTTAAGTTAAGCGGTACTTTAGAAAATTTTAGCAGCTCATTCATTTTGCGCACTTTGAACACCTCGGTTATTGATAATAAAGTTCTTTTGTATAATTAAAAATAAACGGTGTATGTATGATTATTAAAAACGGATGTAGTTACCGCGGGTGTACGAAAATATTAAAGTTTTTACTAACAAATATATAAAAGAACATTCTTGGTGCAAAATTAAGAAGACGAACTCCGTTAGCTGACGTGCTACCCAGCGAGCAGTAGAAGTACCCATACTGCTACCAAGATCCTTACTGTTGGATAGGTGCCGTATTTAGCATCAGCGGAGCCCCAACTCAAGCCGGAGCAGCCCGACGGTTCAGGCGCCACACAGGCCGAGATTGGTAAGCCTTAATAGTATTTGGGGTAGGTGGTCTGCACGACATACTTTATCATTTTTAGCTTCCAAACCATAAAAAAAATTATAACATTTAATTTTTTGATTTCTGTAAATTCCAACCCGATGTTTTTTTGATCAGCTGTTTTCTTGCTGGCCCAATATAGCAGCTTCTCCTTAAAATGAAATGTCACTTTGCTCTCTTAATTTCCCTTACTTCGCAAGTTTTTTGCGTACGCTAACGCCAAAAGCTGATAGTTTTTGATAACTATCAATAATTATCAAGTACACGAATGGAACTATTCAAAACATTATAAAACAGTCAAATAACGAAAATATACGAAGCTTCAAAAGTGAAAATAAACAAAGACAGTCGCAAAAGATGCAATACAGCATTCGCGGTGAGCACAAATTCGAACTTTGCGTCTACTGTACCAAAAACCTAGTTTAAGCGTGTTTCTTTTAACTTAGTAGAAAATTTGTTTTTGTTATTTATGGTCCTATACCAATTATTGTTCAGCAAGAAGAGATTTTTCTACTCAATTTTCTAGAATATTTGGGGCGAGTGCAAAGGTGGTGCAACCTGACAACTATTCCAAAAACCAGCTGTGCATCCAAGTATAATGATGAGAACGCGACCGTTTATTTCACAGCTTAATTTAGCGCTAATTTAGTTAACAGAGTATGTAATTTAGTTCAGTAGAAATTGAGCAACTACGCTAATGCTGGTTTTACAAGAATCGGTTATCTTATATAATTATTAAAATATTAAATTAAGTTAATCATGAAATTAAAAAAAAAATATATATATGGGTCATTCCATACAATATTTACATCTCAATATTTTTTCGGGGTGAAATATATTTTTTTACATTCTTTATCGAAAAAAAGAAGACACCTTTTATTTTATTTCGGCATGATATTCCAAAATCTCGAAAAATCCCGAAATGTTGAACTCACGGGGAAGTATCTTTTTTCAATTGTTTGCAGTTAATAAACCAATTGTCGGAGAAAGTCATTTAAGGTACCAGAATGTCCGTAATTACCTTGGCTTTCCACGAGAATGTGAGATAGATTAAAATACTTAAAAAAAACTTTAGTATACACTTTATGTACGCAGGTATGACAAAACTCGTAACTTCTACAGTTTTGGTGTTTCCATTCTCAAATTTTTACAGCTTACTCCATAAAGTTTGACAACTATTCAGGCTGAAAAAATACAAATCAAACATGATGAAGTTAATAAAAAATACAAAATAAAAAGATGCCAATTTTTATTGAATTTCTTTTATTTTTTTAATCTATCTCACTCTTATGTAAAGACGAGGTAATTACGCACATTTTGATACCTTAACTAGCAATTAAAAAAATATACTCCCCCATGAGTTCAAAATTTCGGGAGTTTTTTTCGAGATTTTCGAATACCATGACGATATAAAAAAATAGGTGTCTTCTTGTTTTGATAAATAATGTAAAAAAATATATTTCACCCCAATAAAAAAATATTAAGGTGTAAATATTGTATGGAATGACCCATATATATTATCTGAAATGAAAGTATATCTATTCACAATTATATAGACGTTGGCCGAACATCCCGGCCCCCTTGAAATATCACTTTCAAGATGATAAATTGCAAGTTTGTGTATAGATGGACGAAAGAGACCCTACGCGTCCCATCACCCAACTTTGAGGAGGTACACGTAATGAGCAAAGCTGTTGTCTTCGCATTCTGGGAAGGCCTATGTCGGGGCGGAATCCTTGGTTAAACTAGCTAGCAGCCGGCTGGGGGAGTTTTTGACATAACTTCTTCCAGTACCCATTACAGAAACAATGATTTTGAGAGTCCCTGTTACCCTTCTAATTCGAACTGAACTAAACGAGTGTTTACATAAAATAACTGCCAGCGATCTAACTTATACGTCGAAATCAAGAGAAAGTCAAAAGTATCTAGTATGGAATTAGATTGCGGGTGCTTGTCTTCGCCCTACCTTCCAATGATTCGGGTAGCACTTAATTTTTCCCAAATCCCTAATGCAACCCTAAACGACCCACATTACCAACAAAATTAACAGATTTTTGTCGCTTATCTTTTCATGATTTATCTCTTAGATTTACTAAAGGATATTAACGACAATTTATTCATCTTGACACAACAATATTTGTAGTTCAATTAAACATTTCTGTACCGGTATACAAGATGAATACAAATTTTAATCTTAAGACCTTTAAACTACTTTTTGGTTGTTTGTGTTTCCGACAGGGTAGGAGTATGATGTATTGTGGAACGATTTCCCGTCATCCCTTGTCAAATTTGGTTTGGAGACAAACCGGTTTCGGCGTTGTGCCATCTTCAGTGTCATTT
>NW_016158002.1:122778-127527 GCF_001687245.7 Rhagoletis zephyria
GCGATTCTTTATACGTTTAGAAAACGTAATGCTTTCTACCATCTTTAATGAAAATCAATTTTTGAACGAAAAAAACTTCATAGGAAATATAAAATTTTGGCCTATTTAAAAAAGTTACCACATTAATACTGATCGGAAAAAATAAGTATCCCGCAAAAATTCGTCTAAAAATGTATCCAATTGGATCTATTTAGATCCAAACGGCATCCCTGCTTGCCAGTCGAAGTTTAGCTGCTGAGCTAGCAGGTTGGACGTTGCTGGAGGTGTCGCTGAACAGTTGTATGATGTATGCGTGTAGGAGTTATTTGTTTTTTGTTTTTGCCACACTTACACAATCACATTTTAAGCATCCCTGTAGGGAAACTCCGAACTGGTGAACCAAATTTGTAGTTCCGTACTAGATCTTTATCGCCAAAAACGAACCAGTCCGATAGTAACTAGATCGCCACCAGTTCGAAAGCAGCGATATGTGGTACTTTTAAAAAACAATTTTAGAAATCTATATCTAAAATGACGAATTTAGAACTGGTGCAGAACGAACTAGATCTCATCTGGCGAATTTTGAACTAGTTCGAAACTACTGAAAAAGGGATGCAGCGGGGGGCTTGTTTTTTTAAATAGATTTTTGCTTGGCGGGTTTTTCGTTCAAATACGCTTTCAGACTGTACGTCGCAGATGCTTTTTCATAGTTTGGTAATACAAAACTAAAATTTGTGTTAACATCTTAACATTTTGGGACCTTCTGCGCGTTTTCAAATGCACAATTTAATTTAACTTAATTCAAAAAAATTTGATTTAGGATGGCTCATTCCACGGTGACGGGTGTGACATTTCAACTCACATTTTAAGGTTTAATTCTTAAACTATAATACAAAATTCTTTAAAACGAGTATTTTGTAATAGGTTTCCGAGATATACACAAAAATTTCAAAAACAATTTAATCCGAACGAGTTAGCCACTGTGACGGGTGTGACGAGTACGCAAACCAAATTAGCTACTCCTTACTTGCATCAGGTTTTTTCTGCTAATTATGTCTTCTGATTATGGTTTTAAATAGTTCGTTGTATAGTTAAATAAACATTCTCAACATTTTCGCCAAAGTTGCTTACCGCTATTGGAAATTTTAGATTATATGTTCCAAATTCTTCTGTGACGGGTGTGACTACATAAATGCACATTATTAGACAACTAAGCTAACTTTATTTCTCAAAAAATCGGATTTTACGAACACTTACAAGATTCTGCCACCTAAAGACGGGATAATCCTTGATCGGACTCTTCTTTTCCATTGTATGCCTTAGTTATTGTAAAGTACCTTATTTTTAAATAGTATGAGCCTATTACATGTCAAACTGAGGCCGTTACCTGTAAAAACCGTTTTAGATACTTTTTTTGCCTTGACAAGCGAAGTAATGGTTTCTTTTTATCCGTGACAGCATAGCTTAAGTTTTCCCATCGCTCGAGTAACATATCTTTATGATTAGCTTTATCATCGCTGATCACAAACAGATATATGACACATTTCAGATTAGCAGATAAGTAACGGTAGCAGTCCCTGGCCGAGTTTATTGAAGATGGTCAAACTTTAAACTGTGAGGGGTGTGACATGTGACGGACGTGACCAAAATAAACGGTTCTTTTTTCGAAAATAAAAGCATATAAATACTTAAAAGCAATTGGCACATATTTCCCTGTGTCATAGCGTTACTTCGTCAGCTTTTTTACACTGTACAAGATGTGTTTTCCTTCAAAAAATAACCATTTTGTGACGGGTGTGACATTAAAATATGCTTTGCTTCAATATAAAATAAAATAATTAGCACTTGCCCGAAAAATTTGAAAATTACGCCGTTACAATGCTAACGAATTTTTCTCTCCACTGACGGCTTAAAAAATGCAAAAAAAGTAATAGACTACGAAAATCAGTCTTGTAAATTTTGAAAAAAATTAACCTCTCATATGGGTTTGTAAATGGTTCAACCTAAAGTAAACAAATATCTGATTTTGAGATAAATTGTAGAATTTTGGCTTTCATTCTTGAAAGTTAGATTTAGTTACTCTTACCACTAGAAATAATACAGTCACATTCTTTAGTTTATTTTCGCTTCATTCGGTATCGATTACCGTGGAATGAGCCAGATTGAAAATACATTTCTTTGCAAATAATTAAAAATTGCTACGATGGTGACCCAAAAAGAAAACATGTGTTTTGTTTTANTTACTCTTACTACTAGAAATAATACAGTCACATTCTTTAGTTTATTTTCGCTTCATTCGGTATCGATTACCGTGGAATGGGCCAGATTGAAAATACATTTCTTTGCAAATAATTAAAAATTGCTACGATGGTGACCCAAAAAGAAAACATGTGTTTTGTTTTATTTTACAACTGGTTCTGCACTATAGAAAATGGGGTGCAATACGAACTAGAACCCATATGTCGTATGTAGGACTGGTTTTGAACTATAGAAAAGGTAATGCAGCGGGGGACATTTTCCAATTCCTGTGACATCGTTGTGTTAAATTCGCTAGTTGTTTGCATGCAAAAGAGATTTATCGCGAACTTGTAGTGGTTCTAAATGTACTAGAAGCGCACCAGTTCAAAACTAGAGATGTTTCCCACAGGGATGTGTTGAAAACACAAAACCTCATCGATATACCCAAAAAAATCTGCAAACTAACACAAAGGTTTGTTTTTGCTACGTAGAACGTTAGTAAAGTTTAAATCATTGTTCCGTTAATATGTATATAAGTAAAACAAAATACATATCTTCTTCTTCTTTTTTGGCGCTGTAACCGCCTAACCGATTTTGGCCGAGTTCAGCAAAGCACGCCAGTCGTTTCTCCTCTGTGCCAACTGACGCCAATTGGAAACGCCAAGTGAAGCCAAGTCCTTCTCCACCTGATCTCCGAGCGGGTTCCGAGTTCATACTTTCAGAGCTGGAGCGTCGGTGTCCATTCGAACGACATGGCCAAGCCAGCGTAGCCGCTGTATTTTAATTCGCTGCACTATGCCCGTGTCGTTGTAAAGCTCATACAGCTCATCGTTCCATCGTCTGCGGTACTCGCCGTCGCCAACGCGTAAAGGCCCGTAAATCTTCCGCAAAATCTTTCTATCAAACCCTCCAAGAGCCGCCTCATCGGATGTTGTCATTGTCCATCCCTCTGCGCCATATACCAGCACGGGCTGATGAGTGACTTATAGAGCGTGGCTTTCGTACCTCGAGAGAGGTGACGTGGGTGCCAAGGCGCGAATGTACTGACTGTTTGTTTGGTGACAGGAGATACTTCGTCTATCCAACTTGGAAAAGGCAGAACAGACCTCGCGGTTTTTGATACCGATGATGTCGATGTCATCGGCATAAGCCAGCAATTTCAAGCTCTTGTAGTAAATTGTACCTGAGCGGTTCAGTTCTGCAGCTCTTAATATCTTCTCCAACATCAGATTAAAGAAGTCATATGAAAGGGAGTCGCCTTGTCTGAAACCCCGTTTTTTGGCGAACGGCTCGGAAAGGTCTTTCCCGATTCTGACGGAGCTGGCGGTATTGCTCAACGTCATTTTATACTGCCGTATGAGTTTTGAGGGGATGCCAATTTCAGACATAGCCGCATATAGGCATAGGTAACCTATGCTTAGAAGGCTGATCCCGCGGTAGTTGGCGCGAATGGCGGGGTCACCTTTCTTGTGGATTGGGCAGAGCTAGCTTAAATTCCAGTCGTTGGGCATGCGTTCATCTGACCATATTCTGCGCAAGAGTTGATGCATGCTCCTTATCAACTCCTCGCCGCCGTACTTGAATAGCTCAACTGGCAGGCTGTTAGCTCCAGCGGCTTTGTTGTTTCTGGCACAGCTACTGTTACTAAATACTTTGTNAACTCCTCACCGCCGTACTTGAATAGCTCAACTGTCAGGCTGTCAGCTCCAGCAGCTTTGTTGTTTTTCAGTCTCGTTATTGCTATACGTACCTCGTCATAGTCAGGCGGTGGAACGTAGACTTCGTCATCATCGACTGCGGGCTCGGGTTCTTCTTCTCCACAACTTTCTGTGCTGCTACCATTTAGTAGGGCGGAAAAGTGCCCACTCCATAATTTAAGTACGATCTGGACATCAGTTACTAGGTCGCCATTATTGTTCTTACAGGAGTGCGCCCCGGTCTTTAAACCTTCCGTAAGTCGCCTAACTCTCTGGTAAAATTTTCGGGCATTCCTCCTGTCGGCCAGCATTTCAAGCTCTTCGCACTCACGTATTTCTGCCTCTCTCTTCTTGTTGCGGCAAATACGTCTCGCNTATTTCGGCCTCACTCTTCTTATTGCGGCAAATACGTCTCGCTTCGCTTTTCAGTTCCATATAGCGGTCCCACATAGCGCGCGTTGTGGCTTTTTTTTCTCTGCAGCTTCCTGACGCTCCCCATCATACCATTTTTTCTTTCGGGCTCGCTGAAATCCGGCTACTTCTTCGGCGGCGGTACTTAATAAGCGGGAAATGTGGTTCCACTGCTCGCATATGTCGGTTTGTTGAAGANGCGTTGCGCCCGATCGCAGCGTGGCCCTGTAGGCGGCATCTTTTTTCTCTGCAGCTTCCTGACACTCCTCATCGTACCAGTTGTTCTTTCGGGCTCGCTGAAATCCGACTACTTCTTCGGCGGCGGTACTTAATGAGCGGGAAATGTGGTTCCACTGCTCGCATATGTCGGTTTGTTGAAGAGTTCTCTCTGAGAGCAGGTGTGAGAGTCGAGCGGCGAAAGCGC
>NW_016158002.1:127818-128298 GCF_001687245.7 Rhagoletis zephyria
AAGCGCTCGTAGAAGAGATCCTTGGATGCCTCATCCTTCTCTTCCGTCGGGAATGTTGCGCAGATGAGCGAGATGTTGAAGAATCTCGCTTTGATGCGGATTGTGGCTAGACGCTCGTCCACCGGGGTGNTAGAAGAGATCCTTGGATGCCTCATCCTTCTCTTCCGTCGGAAATGTTCGCAGATGAGCGAGATGTTGATGAATCTAGCTTTGATGCGGATTGTGGCTAGGCGCTCGAACACCGGAGTGAATGACAGTACTCGGCGACGGAGTCTCTCTCCCACCACAAATCCAACTCCGAATTTGCGCTCCTTTACATGGCAGCTGTAGTAGACGTCGCAAGGCCCCAGACATTGTTTGCCTTGCCCCGTCCAACGCATTTCTTGGATGGCGGTGATGTCAGCTTTTGTCCTTACGAGGACATCAACCAGCCGGGCAGAGGCACCTTCCCCATTAAGGGTCCGGACATTCCAGGTGCAT
>NW_016158002.1:128312-147033 GCF_001687245.7 Rhagoletis zephyria
GTCCAACGCATTTCTTGGATGGTGGTGATGTCAGCTTTTGTCCTTACGAGGACATCAATCAGCCATGCAGAGGCACCTTCCCCATTANGGTGATGTCAGCTTTTGTCCTTACGAGGACATCAACCAGCCGGGCAGAGGCACCTTCCCCATTAAGGGTCCGGACATTCCAGGTGCATGCCCTCAAATCGTAGTCCTTTAAACATTTGCCGTGGTCGTCATCATAAGGGGGGGTCTCATCCGAGGCTTTGCCTTGCTTCTTCACTGGAAGTGGTTTTTACGTGACGGGTCCCAATCCCAGCGCACAACCCATTGCTGGGACGGGGTGGTTTCGCAACTAAATACACGTTTATACAGCGAGCCGCTTGCTCGAAGCAGACACCCGCTTGCAGTCGCACCTACTGGTGAACAGACGCTGCCGACTTCAGTGAGACCTTAAACCGAATAAGTCTGAGTAGCCCCACCGAAGCTCCCTCTCTTTCTGCCGTGACCCAAGGCTCCACTCGGATTGATTACCGCATCTCGCACATGGGTTGCTCCCGTTGCCCAGAGTGCGCGAACGAGGACTCAAGTGTCGGGATTGAGTATAGCCATGCAACTGTAACTGCATACCCAGCGCTACGACTATACATGGAGTATAGTACACTCCACAAAATGCACATACATTAATATATATGTGCGTGCAAAGAATGACCGTACAGTTTGCTTTGCTTAAACTAAACAAAAAACAAACCCTACATGCATACAAAACATCGATGCATCGGAAACATCGATGTTTGCTATTCGATGTATCGAATAAAACCGATATTTGGGACCTTCCGATTTAAATCGATATATCGATGTTTTTTTTCGATGCATCGACTTTTGTGTGCAATGTACACTCTACATAGTAAAATTATTTTGTATGCTTCCCAACTCTTCGTTCTAGTAACTACTCTAAGTGTACACTATTTATGTACAATTAGCATATACATTCTATTAATATTATCCAAAATGTTATTGCATTAATAAATTGCTATTTTATTAGTAGAAACTTTTATTGCCAAAATACCATCTACATTATGATATTAAATGATATGATATTGACACTCTAAAAATATTTGAAAATTTGGACAGATTTTACTGGCTAACCAGAATGTACTACCACATCCACGATGAGGCGAAAATGCTCCCAATTAGGGAGCACAACACGATGCTAGTTTCTGCTATTTGGTTTCATACCTTCGCTTTTTATTATTGTCAATAACCAAAAAATTATGTAATTCGCATTCGTGTACATACATATCGTCGCTGCGCCAACAAAAACCCAACGAACACTGGGACAAAAATTTTCAAACGTTTGAGAAAATCATGTTTCTAAATTTGCTTTTCAGCATTGTTTATCATTTGAAACTAAACATTTTCTCAAATTTTTCTCAAACATTGTTTATCAATTTAAGAACGGTTTGAGAAACATTTGAGAAAAAATTTGTTCCGTTTCATCTGTGTCAACATGGCACAGATGTCGAAGTCCATCGGTAGTCTGCTACATCAGTCGCAAAATGGCTCTTCGACCACGTGGTCGCTGTTAACCGCAATTTGTCTAATTTCAAAACAAACTATGCAACTCCTTTTTTACATCAACCGTATTTTTCTTTGTTAAACTAACTGACTAAATACGCTATTAAATAAACTGTTAAACTGCATAACTAAAAATTCCTCTCCTATAAAAACTGTATTTCTCTTACATGTATCATTGGCACCACTTTACAAATATTTCAATGAGAGTAACTGGATTTCATTTCGTTCCGCTCTACTCAAGTTTGAGAAAAAGTTGAGAATTCAACATTTCTCAATTTGAAAATAAAGGAAAACTTCATATTAAAAAATTGCCTTTTAGTTTGAGAACGCTATCAACGGTTATTTGAGATGCATTTGAGAATCAAAGTTTGAGATTTGAGAAAAGGACTGATTCTCAAATGCATCTCAAATTGAGATTTAACAAAAATGTTTATTGGGAACAGTTATGTGTTTTTAATAACTTTTCAGGGGAGAAAAAAACTGATTACTGGTGTCTATGGCAATATTTTGCAAATGTCGTATTAAAAAAAAATTATATTAAAAATATATTATTGATTTATGAAAAAAAATCAATTATTTTGACCAATTACGACGTGATCAACATTTGCGCCGCTTTAAAGCACATAGCTGTTTTTATTCACGATTTAAATTTGCTTTTGGCGGTATGGAATCGTATGCAATTTGTACATAATACTGCCGTTAGACCTAGATGCAATGTATGGAAGTTGAGGACACGATTAGTTAACTGCCCGTTGCTCCTGTTATGTAATGAAAAATGGTCAGAAACGTTTTGACGTAGAAAACGTCTTACGTTTCGATATGGAGGCTATGCTGAAATGTTGTAGTTGTAATTTTTCGAGCTTTACGAAAACGCGTATTGCACGAGAACTAATGAACGCCACACTTGCGTTTCAACGATAAAACTCCAAGCCTATCGACAGATTCATTTTTGTCAGTAACAAATTCGGTTTCTGTCGTAAAAACAACGGTAACCATTTCCTTATTTTTGGGTCAATTTTGAGCATTTAAAGTGCTCCAGGTGCTTATAATCTGCAGATATAACTTTCATTTTCAGGATATAGATTCTTTATAGCAATAGAAATCTTATTGTGTACAGATTTTATATAAATTCAACAAATGTTGGTTCAATTTTACTCATAAAAATTCAAAGACTTTGGACTCTATTAATAAGTGTACTGCGCACGTCAAATGTCGGTTGAAGACTGTGACGCCAAGCCAAATTTTATTCTTTCATTTCGTTTCATTCTTACATAGTTGCATTGGTACAAGGTTGTATTTTTGTGGAGTGTACATACAAATTTAAGTCTAGTACAAGTGCTTACGTGGGGAAATACTAAGTATAATTTAGAACATTTCAAGATAGTTTAATTTAGTGATTACTACATTTTTTACTATAAACAATGAACGCAAACATACCGCCCTCCTTGAAAGTATCCACTTTCAAAATTCCGTGAACAATGGGCATAATTTTACTATAGGGCGCTTCAATGTACCCTTTGAAGTTCTAACCGAGACTACTCTTACAAGTTCATCTTTTCCTGGATGTGTCAATACTCCACTTGCTTGGTGGAAGCGTATCATCCTTTACAATTACCATGTCGCCGCATTCAATGTTTTTAAGTTTATGAGCCCATTTTGGGCGTTGCTGTGACTGATTTATATACTCCAACGACCATTTTTTCCAAAACTGTTGTACTAACTTTTGTAGGTATTGCCAGCGATTTAACATGTTTACCTTGGTTTGGGTATAGTCAATGTCTGGGATTGCAGACATAGATCTAAAAATTAAAAAATGACCCGGTGTAAGAGGGTCAGTATCTCCTTCGAATTTTATGCACAATGGACGTGAATTCAGACAACACTCTATTTGGCATAATATAGTGTATGTTTCTTCAAATGTAATGGTAGCATCTGCGAGGACTCTTTTCAAATGGTATTTGGTACTCTTAACTCCTGCTTCCCACATACCTCCGAAATGAGGGCCAGTGGGTGGAATGAAATGCCACTGTATTTGCTGTTCTGCCATGACTTTAACAACTTTCTCTTTGGTGGAGTTTTCGTGTAAAAACTGCCACATTTCTTTCAAATGCTGATTGCAACCTACGAAATTTGTACCATTATCTGAATATATATTTAACGGCTTCCCTCTTCTAGCCACAAACCGACGAAGTGTTGCAAGAAATGATGCAGTTGACAATTCCGAAACTAGTTCTAGGTGTATTGCCTTTGTCACTAAACATACAAACACTGCTATCCAGCACTTGTACGTTTTACTTCCTCTACCTTTCCATGACTTTACGTGTATTGGCCCTGCAAAATCTATACCCGTACTTACGAACGCAGACGTGGTTTCTACCCGATGTCGTGGTAAATTACCCATCTGTTGATAAAACGGTTTCTTCCTAAAACGCATACATTTTGTACACTTGTATATGCACTGTTTGATAACTCGGATCACTCCTGGAATCCAATACCTTAATCCAAGTAAGTATTGCATTTGTCGACTACCTGCATGTAGGTATTTACTGTGATAATACCTGATTAATATTGGGGTCAATGTACTATCTTTGCTAAGAATTATTGGGTGTTTTTGATCATAGCTAATATTCGCGTTCTCAATCCTTCCACCAACACGAAGCAAATGATTCTGATCAATAAATAGTGCAGATAACTTATGTTTCACCGAAAGAGATTTACCAGACAACAAGGTCTGAATTTCTGAAGAGAACGACTCCATCTGAGCCTTCTTAATCAAAACATCATGAGCATTACGAAGCTCTTGTACACTTAAAAATCCTGTTATTCTATTCAATTTGTCTGTTTTACAATTTGTCGCGAATCTTAAAATGTATGCTGAAATTGACAATAACTTTTCAAAATTTGAAAACCGTTCAAATAAGTCGTCTACGTGTTTTGCAGCAGTATGACATAACATCATAGGTCTTTCTTCCAACTGCATTTCGTTTGGCGGTTCAAGCACAACCTGCTCCCAATTGTGATTGGTACACAAAATGTTGGGTCCGTGCCACCAAATATTACTATTAATCAAATTACAAGCGGTAATACCTCTAGTTGCTAAATCCGCGGGGTTCTGATGTGAGGAAATATGACGCCAATTTTGTCGTGGTATAATATCAAGGATATATGAAGTTCTATTAGCAATAAATGTTTTCCATCGTCGTGGATAATCACTTAGCCAGGCCAACACAATAGTTGAATCTGAGTAACCAAATATTGGTACTTGATCAACCTCAAGGGCTTCTTTAACCTTTACCATCAGTTTCGTCATAAGCTGAGCAGCACACAGCTCAAGTCGTGGTAATGTTATTTGTTTAATAGGTGCTACACGACTTTTGGATGCTATGAGATTTGTTGACACCAAACCATCTAAGTGGTGGACCTTTAAATAAACTGCTGCAGCATAAGCCATCTCAGACGCATCTGCGAACCCATGAAGCTCCAACATTTCACCACTTTTGTACTTTACCCATCTAGGGATTCGGATATCGCGAATGTCATTGATACCCCTTCTCAACTCGCACCAGTGTGAAAACATATCACTAGGCAACGCTGCTTCCCAATCAATTCCTTTAAGCCACAGCTGCTGCATTAAAAGTTTCATTGACACAACGACTGGTAACAACCATCCTAGTGGATCGAACACCTTTGAAATATCTGATAATACTGTGCGTTTTGTGACTTGCGCTTGTAATTCGCTTAAGGTGACGCTATATTTAAAGGAGTCACAAGCCGTATCCCATAACAAACCTAACGTTTTTACTGTCTGAGTGTCATCGATAATTGTTTCTGCTGACGTCTCCCGATCAATTGAATCGATGGTAGAAAGAAATTCTGGTGAGTTCGAGCACCACTTACGCAAACGAAACCCTGCTTGCGTTAGTAATTTACAAACATCAGTTTTTAAGTTAATAGCAGCACCTATTTCTTCTGCACAAAACATGAAGTCGTCTACATAAAAACAATTTATTATTGCCTTGCTTGCTTCTGGGAATAAACGTGAATTTTCAATTCCTATTTGTTTCAGGGTTCTTGTTGCTAAAAATGGTGCACAAGCCGTACCGTATGTGACTGTTTTCAAGTCATATGTTTGTACTTCCTCATCATTTTTTTCTCTCCTATCTTCTTTATGAACCAAAATTTGTCTATACATTTTTCCTATATCACTTGTAAACCCAATTTTAAACTTGCGAAACTGAACCAATAATGAAAATAAATCTTTCTGCACCGTAGCTCCTATCATTAGTTGATCATTACGTGATTTCCCATTTGATGACTTGCAAGACGCATCAAAAACTACTCTGAGTTTTGTAGTTGTACTATTTGGTTTAAGCACGGCGTGGTGAGGAAGATAATACTCGATTTGTGTATTTCTATCTGCTACTAGTTCCATATGATGCATCGTGATATACTCATGTATAAATTGTTTGTACTCAATTGCTAACATTTCATTTTTCTGAAACCTCTTTTCCATTAGATGTAATCGATTCATTGTTGCTAACTTTGAGCTTCCAATCTCGGAAATTACTTCTTTAAAGGGCAATCTAACTATATATCTACCATTGCTTGCACGGTTAACAGACCTGATGTAATGTTCTTCCGCTTGTTGTTCCTCAATTGTTAATAATTGATTCGTTTGTTGAATTTCTTCGACTTCCCAAAATTTTTGTAATTGAACATTTGGATCAAGTGCTGCGGTACCGACAAAAATATGACATGATTGACTGTAATCTATTTTTCCAAGTATTATCCACCCGAATATTGTTTCGACTGCTGAAGGTGAACCACTTAACCGCTGCATACACGCTTCGTATAAGCGACACCTGTGCTCCTGAATCAATTAATGCCCGGCATGTTTGATACTGGCCATTGTTATCTAATACCTTAACTACTGCAATGGGCAATAACGTAATATATTCATTTTGTACATTCGATAAATTTATGGACACTGAATCTACTTGTCTTTGTGGAAAACTGTTTTCATTGGGGTTGCCTTGTGTTGGATGCAATAATGAATTGTGCTTTTTGTTGCATTCCTTACATAAGGACGACGTGCAACTAAATGCTCGATGATTGTCTTTGAGACAATTAAAGCACAGATCATTCTCACGCACTATTTGAATCCGTTCATCCACTGTTTTTCCCCTAAATGTATCGCATTGGTATATTAAGTGATTTTTTGAACACACCGGACATTGCTTTATTTGTGATGTATATACTTTTGATTGCGATTGTTGACGATTGCTTTGTGCTGTGTTAAAAGGTTTTACATAATTCCTATTTAAATTGTTCGCTTGTATATTTTCTAGTTCAAAAATGCGTAGCTCTAAAAATGACATTAACTGAGTAAATGTGCTTTCTTTTTCTGCGATCCTACTCCTATACCAAAGGGTTGATGTCTCAGAGTCAACTTTTTTCTCAAATAAATACAGCAGCAGTGCATCCTATTGATCCACCGCCTCACCCAGAGCCTTTAATGCATTAATACTCTCGTTTGAGTTATTATACAGACGTTTGATCTCACCCAATGTTGGTGCTTTAATTGCTTGCTGATCAAGTAACAAACCTACATACGCCTTCTTCACCTTATCACTTTCATTGTATTTTTTGTAAAGCAACTCCCATGCTACTTTGTAATTTTCATTTGTTGGCTTTAAGTGTTTAACTAACGATAAAGCTTCACCTTTTAGCTTCGTCAGCAGATACTAAAATTTTTCTATGTCTGCTAAACTCGATTTAGTATGAATCATAACCTCAAACAAATCACGAAAGTGTATCCAATTTATGTAGGCTCCATCAAATTCTGGAATCTGTATACGAGGCAACCGGATTTCTTGTTGTCTTGAATTTGGATGTTGAGCCATTGGGGCCGCATTTGCATCATTGCATGGTGACGCCAATCGCTCAACCAACACACCCAACGTACTCTGATGTTCCACTAACGCCTGCACTGCACTGGACACACTCGCAATCTGCTCATTTTGGTTCTGATTTTCAACTACTGTGTTCTCAAATTGATCTTCACGAATTCGAGACGCTAAAATTGCCTTAATTGAAAAATATTTGTCTTCCATATCACTGCGATAGTTTCCCTCCACAACCCTGTACTCTGAACTTGTAAGAGTGTCTATATTGCTTTGTATATGTTCATATTCATGAAATAATGACTCTAACTTATCTACTCTGACTTTTATCTCGTCAAGAGTATTATTTACATTTTGACAATAAGATGAAATACGCGTAATAGACCCTTTTATGGTTTGACGTTTTAGCATATGCAAATACATACATACGTACATATGTTGATTGCAGTTAATGAGGATCTGTGTATATTCTTTTAGTAATCTATTACTACGTTTATACGGACAGAATAATCGACTTAATTGAAAGCGCATTGACACCGTACACATTTCGCTCTGGTGTTTATACTTACGGCTTTATATCGGCATCAAAGTTACCGTCTTTAAAAGCAAACAAAATAAGCTGTTTTCATTTGACATTTTATAAGTAAACATAATGGAAAGTGATAAAAATCTTGTTTTATTCGGCATTATAAAATCGTGGCAAAGAAAAAGAACGATTATTATTAATCAGCTTTTAAATACTGATGCGATTATTTGGAATTTGAGCGGAACAGCTGATCTCCAATTCGCTTTGAGTGAGAGCGGTGTTTATACATTCTTTCTAACTGTCTGGAGAAATAAACTACCGATTTGAAACTGGATTGTGAACCAAAACACTTCGCTCTTTCAAAGCGAATTAAAATTCAGTTTATACATATGTTTTGAATCGCGGCGAAATGAATTAAAGTGACTTATGCATGCGTATAAACGTAGTATATGTATGTACGTCTATGTATATATGTGCATACATATATGAAAACATGTATGCATAATAAGCGAAGACTTTTTGAAGTGAAACAACACTTAGAAAAAGACCAATCCAAGAATAAAAGTAAAGGTGAGTACGTACATATATAAAGAAAATGATAAAGTCAAAGGTAAAAATAAAAATGAAAACAAAGTTGCGTAAAGATAAAGGCAAAAATGAAGACCAGGGTTAATTTAAACACTTTACTTATATAATTGCAAAGGTGAGGGGAATATGTATATGAAGAATATGATAAACATAAAAATAAAAATAAAGATATATATAATTAAAAAGATGAGGATGAGGATACCGATAAAAGTATAGATGAAGATAGAGGAAGAAAGATTAAAATAAAGGTAGTTGTAAACAGTGTTGCCGCGCCGTCTCAAGAAAATGCATCCCTGACCAAGCCAAAAATGTATCCAAATGCATCCAATTTTCTTTTTTTACATATACACCTCATAACTTGCAAGAAAACCAAACATTTTCATAAAAAATACATAATTTAACCCATGCTAAGTACTTGGAATACATGTGCATAAAATCAAGCATTTGTAATTTCCATTTATAAAGTACATTGTTTGTGCATAAGTATTTTGCAAAGTAAATATAATAAATAGCAAGTACACTCCAAAAAGAGCATGTAAAACTACTACTGAAAAGTATCTATTTTTCAACAAGAATCCGTATAAATATACGTATAGGATGTTCAGTATTTGATTTTGAACTTGAGATCTTTAAAATATACACATAAATACACATATGGGTGTTTCCATACAGCTGTACGCGACATTCGTACGCTTATAGAGTAACGTAAATCTATCAAAAATAGAAGTTACAGAAAAAAAAAGATTACGGTTATGTTGCAACCAAAGGGTACTATGTTTGAGAAAAAAATAAGCAGCCTCGAAACTTTGGCGTGGAAAATATCCGTTCAAAACCAGGTGATAACGTACGCGACAAAAAAATAAGTGGTTTTAAGGCACATATACATATATGCGAAAGTCTGCGAATCATGAGTTTTTCTTTTCTTTAAAAATTTCTAAACTAAGCTAAATAATGTACCTTTACAATCCTTCAATTTTTTGATAGAAATTATCTCTGGTTAGTTTTTATTAAAAAAAATATATAATAACGTACGCGACATAACGTACGCGACAGATTTTTCCCCCGTACAATATTTTTACTAGTAACACATACTATATTAAATTTTTTCAGTTCTTCTCTCCACCGTTTCGCGTTTTCAAAACCTTTTTCCGCCATCTGAATAGGAAACTTAAAGTTATAAAGCCGTTTGAATTCATTTGCTTGCATTTTCGGTTTACATTTTCATGGAAACACGCATATATGCGAAAGTCTGCGANGAAATTTAAAGTTATAAAGCCGTTTGAATTCATTTGCTTGCATTTTCGGTTTACATTTTCATGGAAACACGCATATATGCGAAAGTCTGCGAATCATGGGAGTTTTTATTTTCTTTAAAAATTCCTAAACTAAGCTAAATAATGTACCTTCACAATCCTTTCATATTTTAAGAGAAATTATCTCTGGCTAGTTTTATATTAAAAAAAAAAAACAATAACGTACGCGACATAACGTACGCGACAATTTTTCTCGTAAGTAATAAAATGTATTTATTGAGAACTCTTCTCGCCACCGTTTCATTGTTTTACAACTATTCTAAATAATTTAAATGGAAAATTTGCAATTAACATTGGTTTTGATGTATTTGATTGAAATTTTCGTACTTACAATAACGTATGCGACAAACTTTAAAGGGTAATAAAATATATTTTTAATCCTTTGGAAAGAAAATTTTACTGTATATCTTTAACTAGAAGAATTCTCGCTTAAGAATTGTAGTCTGCATTACCTGCGACTGCCAATATACAAATGACATAGACAAACATGTTTTTGCATAACGTACGCGACATTAGAATACTATCAGAAGCAAATCAAAAAATTACCGTTATTCGAGCTCTAACTTCTCCTTTTTCTCATTTTTATAGTTAGTTGTTATTGCAAATTTGATTTTAAGATGTAATTGTAATGTTTCAAATCTCTTAATTTAGTTAGTAGGAAAGAGAAAATAGTTCATTTCATTAGAGAAAACTGAGTCGAAGAGACATTCAGTTTTACTCTTCCATTTTTGAGTTTTAAAATTCCAATAAGCTGAAATACTTCTATAATATAAAAATTCGAGTATTTTCCTCTTATCAATTCGTCTTAAAAACCCTTTCAGTTGTTTTTATTTTTTCAGTCCTGTTTGACATTTTCATGGAAACACCCATATGTAGAATGTTTAAAATTGCACAAATTTTCAAACTACAAATACATTTCCTAATAATAATAAACATTACTTTATTTTAAACATTATATGTGTAAAAGTAAACCGGCAATGACTAATTGTATTTCACGGCGTGCAAATATGCATACATTAAAAGAGGAAACTGGTTACCTCTCTCAATATGCGCAAATAAACAAAATTTTTTTAGAGTGTATTTAAAGTCTTTTCAGTAAAATTCATAAAAGTTTCCTTAAATAAATCAAATTTTTAAACTACATTGAAATCTTCTTTCTTTTTAAATTAACAAATGAAAATATGTGATATGAAAGAGATTACTACAGAAAGAGTATAATTTACCTTACATATATCGTCGTTTAAAGTACAAAACCGCGTATCGTCATCCTGCAAAACCGCGTAACTGACATTGGCTGCCAAAAATTGGATTTGCTCACCCAAGCGCTTGGCTCAATCCTTATCCATTCGTCCTGAAATATACTAGCCAGAAATGCGATTGCTTTATAAAAAAGAGAACCATTTTTAAATATGAGTGTTTTTATGGGCTAGAAAATAATTTCTACAACTTCACATACGCGGTTTTGTATTTTGCTGATACGCGGTTTTGCATTTTGTTGATACGCGGTTTTGCACTTTAAACGACGATATGAAGATCTTGCTTAAAGCATCCTTTTAAGCAAATTAAAGCAATTGCGCTTATACCTATTTTGGTGAGATCTCTNTAACGCGACGCTAACGCCGAGCAAATGGAATTTTCATTTTTGACAGGGCGTTACGTGTTGAAGTTGGATGCAGAAGACGGAAAGAAAGAGAAAGGACAAAAAAGTAAAAGAGGAAACGAGAATAAAAACGAGAGGACCTGAGAAAACGTCAAAAATTACGACGCGTTGATTCGGGGATAGCGCGCGCTGACACTCGTTGACAGTGGATAACGCAACGCTTGGCGCTCCAATTTAGGGACGGCAGTGACGCACACGGGAATCTCCGGGAGCTACTCGGCTTTCACACACAAGTCGTGTGTGCGCAGCTATCGAACTTATGCGCTGCTAGCAGCCGGTCAGTTTGCGTTTGTACTTCATGCTGTAAGCATCACATGCGCGAGCTATTTTGCTGAGTACACACATACAGATACAAAAATATTTCGCTTGTATTAGGAGCTCTGCCGACGCTGTGCACTACTGATTTAGATAGAGGCACAGAGACTCAATCTCGGATCTATTGCGGGATTTTAGAGATTCTCGGGACTTATCGATATAATAATCGATATTTTGTCGGTTTTGTTATCGATATTTTTATCGAAAATTTTATCGATATTGTTATTGATTTTGCTATCGATATTTTCGGAACTTATCGATATTTTTATCAATTTTGTTATCGATATTTTTATAGATTTTGTTATAAATTTTTTTATCTATTTTGCTATAGATTTTGTTATCGATACTTTTATAGATTTCGTTGTCGCTATTTTAATCGATTTTGTCATCGATATTTTTATCGGTTTTGTTATCAGTATTTTAATTGATTGTGTTAACGATTTTGCTATCGATATTATTATCGCTTTTGTTATCGATATTTTTATCGATTTTGTTATCGATATTGCCACTGATTTTGCTATTGATATTTTCGGAATTTATCGATATTATGATCGATATTTTTATCGATTTTGTCATCGATTTTTTTATCGGTTTTGTTACCAATATTTTTATCGATTTTGTAGAAAAAAACATTGGTACAAAATAAAAATAAAAATAGGTTTTTTGCTTATATTCTCATTGAGTTATTTTCACTTAGAAGTATGTAAATTTGTAGAATTTTGGAAAAAACCTAGTGTGTGCTTTCATTTTTGACTTGGATATGCTCTTAACCACACCACGTATTCTACGATTACATTTAGCGGCTGTATCTCCGATACAGCTTGCAGACCGAAGTCGCTGGACTGTTCCTTTTATTGGATTTTTGTAATAAAAATTAATGCAAAGTGGTGAGTGGATACAAATTTTGTACAAACCATGAAAATGCCAGAGATGCGAACGGTTTTTGATGTAGAATACGTCTTACGTTTCGATATGGAGGCTATGCTCAAATGTTGTAGTTCTAATTTTTAGGGTTTCACGAAAACGCTTATTGCACGACAACTATTGAAGCGATTTCAAAGAAAAGTATGGGATTTCAAAGACGAACTTGGAGGAATAGAAATATTATCGCGTACAAATTTTATATAAATTCAACAAATATTGAGCATTTTAAGGCAAAAAACTGTTGTTTTATTACCAAAATGCTCGAAAACCGCTCGGACGATTTTGTTTTCCTTTAATCAACATTTCAAGTTTTTTCCTTTCGTTTGGTGTATGGGACGTATTGGTTGATATCTTGTCAGCATGTTTATTTTATTCAAATATATGGGCATAAATGATTTTCCATACAAAAGCACATCATCATTTTGTGAACACAAGCATGCGTTGGAAGTGAAAAGAGGAGACAAAAAGTATGT
Organism: Rhagoletis zephyria; assembly: GCF_001687245.7. NCBI lineage: Eukaryota > Metazoa > Arthropoda > Insecta > Diptera > Tephritidae > Rhagoletis > Rhagoletis zephyria. Next base: position 141,572 of record NW_016158002.1, read on the forward strand.
GTGTGTAGTAGGGATGATAATTTTTCAACTTTTTCCGATCCCGGGATTTTCGGGAAGGCATTGCTACAATCCCGGGATCCCGGGATTAGTCCCGGGATTTAGATATTCACTACTTTTCAACAACTTGGATCGAAAAAATTGCTTCTATATTGTTTGATTAGCTCTCCTACCATGAAATAAATAATAAATAAATGGCTTTGAAACCAAAGTACAAAAATTACAGGTATTGTCTTCCCAGAGCGCATATTCCGATCTGCCTTATTTAAAAAATATCATTGTTGCCCACACTCCATACCCCATATACCATATATGTTCAGGTTTTTTTTTAACAAACCATCTTACAGAAAACTTATTCAATTTGCGAAAGCTGGAAAAAAACATTTGCTTGTAAATAAATTCAAAATTTGTATGGCTCACTTAATTTCAAACGTTTTTTCTTTTATTTTAAAAAATTATAAAAATTAAATTGAGCGAAAACAAAAAGCAAAGCCAAATAAAAGTAAAAGAATCAACATTGAACTGCGTCAAAATGAAAATAAGGGAGCACGAATTTCGATGTGAAGCAAAATTCTCTAGGAAGACAATACCTGTAATTATTGTACCATGGTTTTAACACTACTTTTTTATTTAAAGTGGCGCTTTTATTTTTTCTGTCTGACCGCAGGATCTATTTTGAAGGACTTTGTAATTTCAAAGATGTGATTAATTCCAAAAATTAATAAAAAATTTAATACAATGTAGAATAGACATATGGGTAACAAATGCAATAGGAAATTTCTTTAGAATTAAAAAATTTAATTTTTTTGTATTAGCCAGGACGAATAGGTAATTTTTAAGCTGACAAAGTTAGAAGAACGAAATTCGAACAAGTATTGCGAAATTTCAAGGATAAAATTTTAAAATGACATTTTCAATATTTACCAGCCCCTCTGCACTAGAAACTTGAACATGTTTAAATTCTACAGGATTTCCTCATTAATTTATACCCACATTTCTTCTCTAAGCATATTGGTCTGAATTTTTTAAATCATTTTTGTATTACTGACGTCTGAGTGAAAAACTAAAAACGTAAATTTTTTGGCGCATGGTTTCGCGAATATATTGATATTTGTTTTTAAATTTACTATCGCTTGGTATTATATGTATAATGAGCTAAACATTTAAAAAAAATATTAATTATTAAATAAAAAAAGAAATATAGCCAATACTGGTCAAGAAAGGGGGTTCCTATTATTGCCATCAGTGCAAATTACAAATCCCGAAAGTCCCGGGATTACTTGCCAAGAATCCCTGGATTTTCGAGAACTTAAATAGCCCGGGATCCCGGGATTAACATTCCTAGTGTGTAGGTATTTCGGCTAACCTAACCGCAGCGTATGCATGTAAGTGCATACATACATACATATTTTGATTGCAGTTAATGCCTGTAAGCCACGGCTCACCACTTTCCCCTGAAATTCAAACGATTTGCAAACACATTCATAACTTTTAGTCATCTCACCCTCACACTTACAAATTTTTTGTTCGAACTGTCAAAAAAAATTCCCTTTGTTAGAGCTGCGTACCCGATAAGAATTCGTACTCTAATAAGAATTCTATGCGTTAGAGCGAGCCAGTTAAAAACATTGGAGTTTTGATGACAGTATACATACTGCGAAGAAATTTCACTTTGCGAAAATTGTGAAGGTAGGAATATGTATTTAACAATTTTGATTATAGTGTAAATTTTCTTTTAGATTGCAGAACATCATCGACTTAGTCACATTCTTAAGGTATATATTGAGATTTTTATATGTTTATAAATTTTAATTGATATTTTTGTTTGTTTACAGATTTGGCTTTACCATCAGCACCTTCAACGGCAGCACCTTCATCGCGAGGAACACCATCAGAAAACTGAGTTTATAAATGATTTAAAACTGTTAATATAAATCAAAATAAGGGTAAATCGATTACCTTTCCTTTGAATATAATCAGGGTTCGGAAATTATTATGATTATTCGTTTTCATTCATTTATGAGATTTATCATGATCGATAATATTCTAAATCTATTTTTGCATTCTTTTATCGCGAGTGAAAAATGCAAACAAATTTATCATCTCTCACATTCGGAATGCGATCGACAAAAAAATTTCCGCTGCTTTTCATTCGCGATCGAAAAAAGCAAAGAAATTTCCTCTCACTCGAATATGAGAAGTCCGAGCATTGCCGATGTCGGCCTCTCATAAATGAGAAAAACGATGCAAGTAATCCATTCGCGATCACTCACAACAGCTTATCGCATGCAGCTTATGCATGTTATGCATACAACATACATACATATTAGGGATGTTGCGAATGTGAAATTTTAGACATCAGCGGATGCGAATGCGGATGTCAAGTATTTTTAAGAAATAATCCGGTAAGAAAATTTAGTTATTTAGGTAAATAAAAAAATGAAAAAGTTGATAATTTTTAATAATGTTTATTTTATTTAGTACTTGAATTTAAAAATTGGCACATTATATTTAATAAAACGTAATGAGAATTGCACCGGAGTTGAAAATGTCGGATGTATCCTCCTGACTTTCATATTCACTTGAAGACTCTAGCATTAGCAACGCCAAGAGGTTCTTCGCGATCGTTTTAAATAAGTGAAAACACTCGCGTTTTGGTTAAAACGTTGTAGATGTTTTATTTTAATAAAATTACATAAGTATGTCAACAAAATATATGTGTAAAAATGGGGTGACCGTTTTCCCGTGTGCGCTCGGTTAGACGATTGATATCGGAGTGCTTTTCCCTTCTCCACTTTCTTTTTGCCATAACCATAAAGTGGTGCAAAGGTGCAGAGAGGCCATTAGGGTGCTCCTTCATTACAATCAGGCGATTGTACACTGCCCCCCCTGCAGGAGTGTGTCAGATAGTGCGGTCTGCAGTCTTCAGAACTCCGTAAAATGATTTTCGCGCTCTCGATGCGCTTTGGGCTTCGGTCGCTGTGTGCATTGCATATCGCGTGAGTTTGCGACGTCGTGCTTGCCGTTGGGTTAATTTCTGCCAATTCGAGATATGGCCTTTTGCAACGTTCTGTAAAAGAGGAAAACAAACAATTATGCGGGGGCTCTGCTCTATATGCATTTTAGTATTCTTGGGGGGTATAAATAAACGAGTAAATAAATATTTTGTACTGGGCTCATTGTTTCGAATGAGCGGGTCTTATTTATTGCCCTTTGGTTTGAGTTATGTAGTGTGCTCATGGGTTAGAGCTTATGGCATTGAATGCGCGGGGTCTATTTATTGCCCTCTATTTCCAAAGTTGTGCGGCGGAGCCGCTTATCACCCAACCAAATATAGTTTCTTGTGCTATTACATTATCTTGTATTTTTCGGACTCCGGGTCGGAAAATTTATGGAAGTATGTCGGTTTCAATAACCAGATCTATGGGTGCTGGTTTGCTGAAATGGGGGTAAGCTAGTTCATGGGCATTGCACTGTTTAATAAATTCACGACTTACGGGGGAAGTCGCTAAGTGCTCCGTTAACTGCTTGAGTATGACAGCTTTTGTATTTATCTTCCCCTTTGCCTTGCGGGTAGTTATATTTAGTTCGCATGCGTTCTAAGTGCGTTTTGAGTTACATCCACCAATATGAAATACTTCCAACTGTGAATGTTCGGTTGGGAGCTTCAACCTCTTTTGAGCTGCTGACGAAATAAAGGTTCTTTGCGACACTTGGTCAAGCAATGCTCTGAGCTGAAACTGTTCTCCTCGATGCTCTATTGCAGTCGGGAGGAGAACTTCATTTTCATTGCTAATTCGGAGCGAGTTAACATGCGCGGAGTTTGAGCAGGTGGGTTGCTTATCCGACTTGTAGCTTGATAACGCTTGGGGGCAATCTTTGGTGCGCTGTGCTGTGTTGCGCTATTACTTTTTAAGTTTGCGTATTGGTTGGGTGGTGATCATAGGGGATCACTTGCTCTTTATTTTGTGGGTCTGTGATGCTATGGGTATGACCACAGCTTTCTATTATTTGTGGATCGGGGTTGATCGATTTCTTAATATTTCCTTTTGTGCTAGCCTTTCTGGAATGGCCTTCATTTGAATGAAAAAAATGTCGAACATACCCGTCAACAAAAAAAATTGCCAAAAACCATCTGTAAGTCATAGCTACTTCAAATTTGTACTATACTAAAACTTAACGGGCTAAAAACTGCATACCAAGATATTTTCTAAAGATGCGTATTAAAAAGTTATAAATTTTGGTGAAATTTTTCTGTATTTTCATATCTTTTGCACAAAGTCTGAAATTTGGATTTATTTAACCTTTGTTAAGCTATACTTTCATAAAAAAAAATAAAAACATTAAATAAACTGAAGAAAAATAGTCAAAACTTGATTAAATGTCACGTCCCAGTTTTTATTTCATTGGGTAGGTTCAGAAGGTGCAGAAGTTGAGCGCAACCGTTGCTAAAAAATCAATGATCGTGATGCGTCTTCTGAACGGCTAGATACATTAGCTGTCAAATTCAAAACACACAACACGTTGTCTCAAATGATCAGAAAAATTTTGCGATCATCTAACACGCAACTGTTCAGTTGATCAGAAGTACAAAACAACGCGTTCAGAAGGTGCAATCGCAACAGTTACTGAGCTGTTGCGCCTTCTGAACGTGCCCATTCACTGTATTTATCTGAATGTATCTGGAACTTATTGAAATATGTAAATAAAGAAGTAAAAAATTAGTTTTTTATATTTTTATTGTGACCTGTTTTGATTAAGAACATTCACAAGTTCTGCGACAGTATTGGATAGGCCTTGGATGGTCTGCATCATTTCCCGGTGCTCTTGACGCCTTTCATTTTCAATGCGTTGCCTTACCTCCTCAGCAGAATTCCTCTTTGCAATGTTAGCTATCAAAGTGCTAATTAATTTAGACCGCGCACCACGTAATAGCCGCGATATGCAAGCATCCTTCAAAATAATAAAAAATAATAAAAAAAATTAACAAAAATATACATATGTATGTGTATTAGGGTGGTCCAAAAATGTATGGGAGAAAAGTAAAATCGGAAATTTAATGCTCTCATCCCCTAGGATTGTTCTATACCGAAAAAAATATACCCCTGTTTGTTTATTTTAAAATCAAAATATATTTAGAGGTCGCTCAAAGCGCTCAAAGTTTCCCATGTATTTTGTATGGGGAAAAAAGACTTTTCGTAGAAATGGCATAGAATCCATGGAAATCAAAATTTTTCAATCTGAAAACTCTGCTTCTCTTTAGAAGACTTCAGAGAATAATACCCAATTGTTTATTTAAACCTTTTTTAATTTAAACTATTTTTTCTTTTTTTCTTTTGTATATTTCTGTTTGTATATTTGATTTTTTTTGGGATATTTCGGAGACCCTTAAAAAATAGTTAAAACTAAAAAATGTTTAAATAAATAATTGGGCATTATTCTCTGAAATCTTCTGAAGAGAAGCA
>NW_016158002.1:147860-159040 GCF_001687245.7 Rhagoletis zephyria
CCAAGCACAATAAACATACCGAGTTTGGTACAAATTGGTAAAACGGTTACCAATATACTTATATGTCACATATAAGCAAAACGTTGAAAATTATTGAAATCGGACTAAAATAACGGCCGCTTCTCATGTAACGGTAAATTTCAGAAATGCTTGAAACTTCAATATTTCGAAATTGAAGGACGCTAATTTACTCAATATTGATACACCCCGGCTTACCATCTAGCGGAAGGTTTCGGAAAGGTGCAACAACATATATTTAATACTTGCGCCGGGTATTTAATGTTCGGCTCCGCCCGAACTTAGACTTTCTTACTTGTTTTTATCTAGATTGCCACAGAATAACAAAAAACTTCTTGCTTGATAAAAATCTTGATAAATTATCAATATTTTGTTAATTTGTCAAGTGCACAGAATCGGGATGGTAGTGCATTTATTTATTGTTATACGCGTAGGTATGTATTTGCGCACCTGTACCGTAAACGCAAATAGTTGCAGTTCTTGTGTTCTTTATTTTTTTAAAACGAGTTTTACGAAATTGTATTATTAATTAATATAATATTAATATAATAATTGAACAATAATGAGAGCCAAAAATATTTTTCTTAGGCCCCTTTTGTGATGTGTTTATATATGCTAAACCGCGCTGTTGGAATGATTGCTGCTGGCGCCAATGTCGATCCTTGTTTTCGTGTATTGCTTTTGCTGCCAAGAAGCTGCTTCGGTAGCTATTTGTTTATTTATTCTTTGCTACTTTTTTGATATTAATATTATTTTTGATGATGACAGGCTATTTTTTGGTGGATTTCTGGTCTTTGTTGTAGCTATTTTTTATATACATAGTTTTGTTCGTGCTTTTCCGTTCACTGTCTTTTTGTATTTTTCTTGTGTATATACATATGTACACCATTAAGTGACCCAGCCTAAAGTACACTTCACTTTTGTTTGTGTTTTGTAAATTGTATGTTTTCACAGGTGCCTTTCTGTTCACTGTTTTTCGCGTTAAGCGATATTGTTTGTGGATTTGTTTATAATCACTTTTGTGCTTTGTAATAAATGTTCACTTATATAGTTATTTGTTATTGTGTCCATATGCCCATAGGTGCCTTTCGTTACGGCGAAGAAGGACCATGGCAACGCGCAAGGAAATTTCGCGTTCGTTTGAAATAAAAACAACTCTCTTTTTGAATAAACGTTATAAATGGTTTATTTAACAACTAAATGATGTTTAAGTACATATATACGGAATGAAAATATATGTTAATTACGTCCGGGATTCTGTGGTGGCCGTTTTCCCGTATGCGCTCGGTTAGACGGTTGATATCGGAGTGCTTTTCCCTTCTCCACTTCCTTTTTTCCATAACCATAAAGTGATGCAAAAGTGCAGAGAGGCCATTCAGGTGCTCCTTCATTACAATCGGGCGATTGTACAAGCATAATGGTGAGATCGTTGTTTAAACAGCGCTTATAAGCCAAACCAGATACGCCAGGTTTTTCTAAAGCTTTTTAAAAATAATTCCTTTGGCTGTTTCAGAATTTGGAAAATTAAAAGGACAATGTTCTCTTTGACGTACGTCAAAAGTCAAGTAGAAGAGGATTGATAATGAGCTCGGTTATATAGCTTACGAAATAATATATTTAAGGACATTTTTATCAAAGTTGATAAAAGTAACATTTGACCAGTTTTGTTACACAAAGAATTTAACGACCACAGGCAAAAAATATTGGCTACAATTTGTCATTTTGTTTGCCAGATATACGTTTCATCAGGGCACTTGCAAACATTCGCATTCGCAAAAGCTCCGCATTGATTATTGCGAATGCGAAATGTAAGTAATGCAAGCAAACGCTTTTCGATTGCAAGGAATGTAGGAATATGCACAAATATATGAATTATGGTTGTAATATATATGTAGTACATTAGACTGCATCAACAAAAAAGTTGCGGGTTTTCCGCCGGGATTAAAAAACTTATATANAGACTGCATCAACAAAAAAGTTGCGGGTTTTCCGCCGGGATTAAAAAACTATTTATACCGATTTGAAAATACCTCCAAAAATGGAGTTTTTTATGAATAAAAATAGTTTCTTAAAGAACTTTTTGAAAAAAGTCTCCTCAAAAGACAATCCAGATTAGGTTTAAAAAGTCTGCATAAAAATATTTAAAAATCATTTCAACGGAATCGTAATAATGAAATTTTTGACGCTGTTTTTACTACTTTTTTCAAAGATTGATTTACGAAAAACTTAAATAACTGGGCCAAAACTATTCTGATTTAGACTTATGGGATCTCGGTCGAAAGGTATTTTCCCACTATTTTTATTTATGTGCAAAAAAAGTTATTCGTGTCCCAATTTTTTTTTTTTAAATATCAACACATCTTAATTCAACTTTGAATGATGTTCGTTCATGCTACCTTTCTCTTTCATCCTTTGAATGAGCTTATTAGAAAAGAACTAATAAGGGTGAGAAAATACCTTTCCAATGATACCTCACAAGTTTAAATCGCAAGAGTTTAGGTTCAGTTATTCAAGTTTCTCTTATACCAATCCATAATACAAAAAAGAAGGTAGTTTCAATAAACAACTTTTTGATTAAAAAGGAGATTTTTGACAATTGCTCAATTGTAAAAAATTCGAAGCGGCGTTACTCAATTTAAGTTTTTTAGTGGAGGGGATTTTATATCCTAAATTTGGGAATATAAACAAAATTGTTGTATTAACACTTATCTCTTAAAAATAATTAATATTTTATCTTAAAAACGTTCAAGTTTTACATTAAATTCGATAACTACTTGCCAAAATCTTTATTTTTACATTCATAAAATTATGGTGAACATATTTTAACAATTTTTTAGTGTCATTATGTCATCTGATTATTACACAATATAGCTAGCCAGGACTATTACAGTTTTCTCTATCGGATACGATTGTTTCTGATATAATTGAGACACTGAAATTACACATTTCGATATTGTATTTGTCCATGTCTTTCAAGTAACTTGAAAATGGATTTACTTTGGAACCCATAGGCCTCATGACTTTAAGAGAAGTGAATTTGATCCAATTCTAGTAAATTTCGACAATATCGTTGTTTCTTTGGGTAAAAATAAATATATTTTACTGTTCAATATTGGAGGGGGTGTGAAACAAAATTGATGATTTATTGTTAGTATGAAAACTAGAAATACAATTATGAACTTATGGAGCATTAGACGTCTTCTCTTTCAAAAACAAAAGGGGAAATGTTCGGCTATTTGTGCAATGGTTTATGGGTGGGGAGCGGAGACGGAGGGGGGAGGGAAACGCATTGAAAAATGGTGTATAATCATCATTTTTACAGGGAGAATGTAAACTCGGGTTACGCTAACCACAGGATTTTTGCGCAAAATACTTTTCCACGTTGAAGGCTTTCGGCAGCGGTTAGAAAAAATAACCCTCATCAGTCCGGGTACGCTGACCACAGTATTTTTTACAAAAAGATCCATATTTCAAACCGAAGTTATTCATAAATTTATATCTGAAAATTTGAAATCATTATTTTAAACTAACGCTTAATTGTTTGACCACACGTGTGTGTTAAAATTTTTTGCTTTGGGTTAAGCGTTTGCACACAATAACCGAAAATTATTGTACAAATAACCTAGCCGTACCCAACAAGATACCTTTTGCTTGATCAAATTTCGATTGTACATAAACAAAAAATTAATAATAAAATTTGGAGGATTTTAGATATTGGATACGGTAGCACGAAATGTCACAATCTACTTAATTGTCAGGTTGTTAATATGGCGACGAGAAAGTGACAATGGAACTACCTTCTTTTTGTATCATGTACCAATCTTTGAAAAAAGTTAAAAGACAGAATCAAAAAATTATTACGATTGCGTTCAATTTTTATTTTTTAATATTTTTAAGTACATTTTTTGAGCTTAAACCGTTTTGTCAATTGAAGGGATTTTTAAAAAAACATCTTTAAGAAATTATTTTTATTCATAAAAAACTCCATTTTTTAGGTATTTTCAAATCGTACCAGCTCGCTTTAATCTTAATATTTTTCCCAAATATTTTGGTGGACGTCTTAGAATATAATAGATTTTATAATTCCAATGGAAAAACAGCACCAATGATGTTTTGCAGCGTTGGACCAGAGGTGGTCAGGTCCAATGACATCGCAATGTTAATGTAATCACATTTTTTCCATATATTTGGACCATTTTGGTTACTAGTGTTGGTTACAAGGTAGCGTGGTCCTGTACTAGTACTTAACCTAGTCCCACTTTTTGTAGGGTACTTTAACTACACGTCTGCATGTATGTTATTTATATGTATGTACAGACATATGAACATATATATTATCGATCGTTAGCAAATCGAGTGTTACTAGTTTTTCGAATCGTTGGCGATTCTAGAAATTTTTTTCTGACGTAAGGGACTTTTTTTCAAAATTTTCTTTTTGATGCAGAAATATTCTTAGAGCATCTAGATACATTTCTGCATCAAAAAGAAAATTTTGAAAAAAATGTCGCTTACGTTATTTTGGCGGTTAGGGCTCGATATGTATAATGTAAATAAACAAAAGGTAAAAAATGTGCGAAAATTATGAGTTATTAATCAAGTTATTAAAAACGTGAATCCGTATTTTATTTTTAACAACATAATTAAACAGTAATTTTTGTTATACATGTTAGATTTGTCCGGCACCGTGTTTCTTGCAATTTGCTTTTTTTTTTAGTCGGTATGCGCATACTGGAAAAATTTCTTGAATACTTCATCCACTAAATTCACCGAAATATAATAAAGTGGAGTTAAAATTAATAATTTGTTCGCTTAAGACCCTGGGTGCCTTCGTATATGCATTAGTGGTATCAGAGCCGCTTATGTCATCACCCACGCCGGACAAAGGTGCCCTTATACTCAGAAAAAATTCTGCTAAATATATTTCTCTCAAGACATTATTCGGTAATAGTTACCAAATCTTGTTTTGAGAAAAATTTATTTAGGTGACTCTTATCTGAGTGTATGAGCACTCATAAATTATTTTCTTGATTTTGAATCGAAGACGATGCAAGAAAAAAATCTTTCGAGAAAACTGATTTACTCGAGCTCGCCTCGGATTCGAAACGAGCCCAAAAAAAAGTTTCGAGAAATTTATTTTCTCGAGTTCGTCTCGAATTTGATATGATGTCGCCCTCGTTTTTGTGTTTATTGGGCTGTTGCGAGTGATCGCGAATGGATTACTTGCATCATTTTTCTCATTTATGAGAGGCCGACATCGACAATGCTCGGACTTCTCATATTCGAGTGAGAGGAAATTTCTTTGCTTTTTTCGATCGCGAATGAAAAGCAGCGGAAATTTTTTTGTCGATCGCATTCCGAATGTGAGAGATGATAAATTTGTTTGCAGTTTTCACTCGCGATAAAAGAAGGCAAAAAATAATTGTGGAATATTCTTGGTCGCGAACGTGAGAGAATGTGAGTGAGAATTCCTGAACTCTGATTATAATATCCCTGAAATCGCTTTACTTTTTTATAAAAATATTGCACCTTTTGCAAACACTATATGTTAACAGTGAAAAAGTCAAATTTTGCAAAGTTGTAATAAAACTGAATTTTTGTGAACCAGTGTAAATGACTTGCAACTGTTAATATATATCAATAGAAAGGTAAATCGATTACTTAAAAAAAATCGCTTAACTTTTTTATGGAAATTTTGCAACTTTTGAAAACATCTATATCTAAGAAATGAAAAAGTCGTCAAATTTGGAAAGTTGTAACAAAACTGAATTTTAGTGAACCAGTATAAATGATTTGCAACTGTAAATATATATTAAAAACAAAAGGTATGCTAGACGAGTGCATCTATATATTTTCCTTACGAAATAACTGGATGAGTGCGACAGTGATGCAAGGCTCACACGAACAGGAGGAAACTGGTGAAAATCCACCGCCCATACAAAATTCACCAGATTTTTCAACAGTTTTGAAGTGAATAAAACCCGCGGTTTCACCAAAATTTTCACTACTTTTGGCTGGCAGGGATGTGGATTTGTTTTTCTTTTACCGTTCGTTCGATTTTACAAAATGAGGTATCAAATTAAAGGGCTTGGCCCGTGTATGTGCAGTAACTTCTTATTTTTACAAAAAGAGTTTCCACCTGATAAAAAAATGCAATTCGAATTATTTTTAAGTTAAATCAATTATTGCAGTATGAGTATCGATCGAAATGGCTTTGAAAAGCCTTTATTTCTTAATTGTATGTAGGAGGGTTGCCACCTGTTTCAAAAAGCAAGTTCGGCTGAAATAAAACCAGAAAAATTGAAATGTAATCCTGATATGGATGTCCAGCGAAAGAGTTTGTGGCTTGAAAATATTTTGCAGAGGGTTGCCACCTTGTTACAAAGTTAGATCCAATATAAACAATAGGTTAAATAAATTACTTCAATGTGAATGTAAATCAAAATTGCTTTGAAGAAACTTTATTTCCAAACTGCATATAGTGTAGCGGCATGAGACATGTGCAAAACATATTGATAATCTCCACAACATATTGATGCCAGATTCGTTAAAATATTTAATGAAATATAATGTGTCACAACAAAAAAACAAATTCCAAAAGCGAAAGTATTTGATATTTCGGTGTTTGTTTGAAGAATGTAGTGACCCACTTGAATCATCGACTGTGACACACCATTTAACAACACATTGTATGACCCACTTGAATCATCGATTGACGAGGGTGCAATGAGTCGTGCAATAGAACACCCAAGTTGTAAATTAGAATTAGGTTGAACAAAATATGTATGAACACATGTAACAATAGTATATAAGCAAGTAGAAAAATACTTAGCAGGCAGTTTGTAGTCCAACTTACTTCGACACAGTTCGAAGATGTTTCACCTTTTTCTGCTTTAAATTTAAAATGAGAAATCAACTGGACAACATAGTACTATGAATATATGAAGCATAAGATGAATAAAAACAACAAAAACCAATTTTCAAAACTGAAAAACAAAAGACATTACATGGCGATCCTGCGACGATTCATGTGACGAGACGACTCCTTGACGCATCATTCTGGATGGCTGACGCATTAAAAGAAGCCCTGCAAGATCTAACCGTTGGACCGCGCCCCATTACAATTGAAGAGTATAGAGCTCGACAGGCGAACATCCAGCACCAACAGAAACTACAACAACAACGCGAGGAGAAATTGACGGCCATACCAAACGCCCGCACTCCAAAACGACGAGGAGGAAAACGCAACAAGCAATTGCGTTTACGAGCACAACTGCTGAAAGGCGTTCAGCAAGAAAAAGACTCGGCATCACAGCGCGAGGCGTGGAAGAAAATCTTCCAAATAGAGGCATCTCTTGCTTCTAGAAAACAAAAAAATAATAATGCTGTATAAGCATAACAAAAATTTTTTAGCGACCGTTGCGAATTTCGCAGACCGCGTTAATTAAGTTCAAAAAAAAAAATAAAAAATAAAAATGGAAAATACACAAGCAAAGGAAGAAACAGTTATCCAGGAACCAATAATTGTTGCAAACCAATCGCCGACACCAACTAATTCGTATAAAGACAACGATTTGCAAGTTGTGTTATACACTATTCACAGCGTTGTTTGTTGCCTACAAGGTGAACAAATATTTTAAAAAGTACGTACATAAACACACCACCGTGCTATTCAGGCTGATGTTTAAATTACAAATACTGTAAACTTTTTTAACAAAATAAAATTTTTTCCTAACAAAATAGTAGAACCAGATAGAAAAATCAAAATGAATTGTAAACCACATGGACAAGATTTGTACATGCCTATGTAGAACCAGATAGAAAAATAAAAATGAATTGTAAACCACATGGACAAGATTTGTACATGCCTATGTGAGGCAACAACATTGTACACTAATACAAAAAAATGTTTATCTCGTGGATTACTCGTTACGGACCATCAGAGAGAAATTAGATAGACTAGAACAACTAAAGAATGCAGTAAATGCAACAAAAATAGAGGAAGATTTTGAAGCGGCAAACGCCCTTAAAGTAAATTTTTTTTTTAAATACAAATTAGCGAGACAGCTTTTAATAGGAATGATTAACAATAGTCCAGAATCAGGTCCACAATCTAACGCCCTATCTGTCAGTAATAACTCTAGACTCCCAATTGAAAATACTAATAACATAACAATGACAGAAAATGCACTAAACCTAGAAAACCTTGAAAAATTCTTACCGGTTTCCAATGGTAAATTTGAAGAACTAAATGGCTTCATTTTTAGACTAAAGAACGCCCACGACAGACTTCGTTCTGCGGACAGAACCGAATTCCTAGAATATGTGACCGAATGTAAACTAAACCATTCAGTTAGGGCTAGGGTTTGCCCTGTAGGTTTTCCCACTTCAATTAACGAACTTATAGACAATTTAAAGTCGAACTACCTATCAAGAGACTCTGTGCCACAGTTACTGCAAAAACTGTCACAACAAAGACAAGGAATTAATCAAAACATACGTGAGTATGGTGATAAAATTTCGGATATCTTGGCCAAACTGGATTCAGTTTCGCTATTAGCCAAAAATTATGAAAGAACTTCACCCCAAGGCCAGGCGATAATGGTCTACAATGACGAAATCGCCTTAATTAACTACAAAAAAGGACTCAATCCAACATATTTCCAGACAGTTAAAGCGGCTCAGTTGAAAACTTTCAGCAAAGCAAGGAATTTTGCTGAGAACATTGACTCAAAAGCTCAGCAACAGGGAATATTTACGTACCGAGAAAACAACCGGAGATTCCAGAATAATCGCAGATACGCGAACGGAGGCAACCACAACTACCGCAACAATACCTATGATAATTTCGGGAATAGTTTCAACAACAATTATCGCTATCGAAGGGATAATGTCCGAAACAACAACAGAAACGCGTTCCAATTCCGACAATCCGCCAATTCAGGCAAAAATGCACGCAATAACAACACTACCCGCACTACCTACAATACCCCTAATAATACGCGCCGCTCAGGTGACCGCTATGTTCGTAGTGGTCGTTCCCCTTCGAACCAACCTAGCAGACAGGTACGAGTAGCAAACGTGCAGGAAAACTCCTATGCCCGGATGAAAATTAACAACCTTTTCCTCTGGGAACACTCAAAGCAAAATTTATTCACTCAATCCACATACCTCTAATTATGTGACATTCTTTTGTACTACCATCAAAAGAACAGTAAAATTACTAATAGATACGGGAGCTGACATTTCACTTTTTAAGGCAGTGGAAAACTTAGAATATGACTCCAAAAATACTTGTATCTTAACAGGTATCACTTCAGATTCAACCACATCAATAGGTACTGCAAGATTACACCTAACTTTAGAACAGATTTCGTTAACACATAAGTTTTCAATCGTTGATTTAAATTGAAGTAAACGGCATACTTGGCCAAGACTTCCTCATAATGTACAATTGCAATATAGATTATTATACTTGCTCTTTGACCGTGAATATACAAAATGAACAGGCAATTCTTCCAATCAATTGTAAAGAAATTTGGTTAAAACCAAGAACTCAACATATTGTGGCTATAGACGCACATTTCGACCAAGACACGGTCATACTAAACAGTGAGTTACAAAAAGGTGTGCACATGGCTAACACCATAGTGCCAGCAAATGGTCTATGTCACGTAAAAATACTAAATTCAAAAGAACACGACGTTATTTTAAAACAATTAAGTTTTCGAACAGTACCCCTTAAAGATTTCAGTATAGTCAATAACATGCGTACATCCGAGAAAAATAAAGAAAGAGTATCTAAAGTATTAAACATATTAAAGTTAGATACCTTGGACCCACAGTCCAAAAACTCCCTTCTCCCCCTATTTACCAAATATCAGCACATTTTTCACCTTAACGATGAAGGTTTAACTATGAATAATTTCTAGACAGAGCACATCTCAACCAATAACGATGCTCCAGTGTACATAAAAAACTACCGACTTCCCCAAGTCCACAACGAAGAGATAAAGAAACAAGTCAACCAAATGTTAAATGATGACATAATCCAAACTTCAAAAAGTCCGTACAATTCTCCAATACTTCTGGTACCTAAAAAGTCCCAAGACAACAACAAGAAATGGAGACTCGTGGTAGACTTCAGAAAATTAAACGAGAAAATAGTCAACGACAAATTTCCCTTAACACGCTTAGATGACGTTTTTGATAGACTAGGCAAAGCTAGATATTTCTCCACATTGGACATGACGAGTTCCTTCCATCAAATACCAATTGATGATGAATCTCGCCCCAAAACAGCTTTTTCAACAAACAATGGTCACTATGAATTTAAGAGACTACCTGTTGGACTAAAGATATCCTCCAACAGTTTTCAAAGAATGCTCACACTCGCGTTAACTGGATTAGACGCTGAGGCATTTCTCTATGTAGATGACATTATAGTGTTCGGTAACAGTCTCAAACTTCAAAATTTAAATTTAGAAAAAGTTTTTGAAAGACTACATAACTACAACCTCAAGTTAAACCCAGACAAATGCAATTTCCTCAAACACGAAGTTACTAACCTTGGTCATCTCATTACGAGCAACGGAATCAAGACTGACCCTGCTAAGCACGAAGTTATTCAAAATTATCCAGTCCCTAAGAATTCAGACGAAGTGCGAAGATTCGTCGCATTCTGCAACTACTATAGACGCTTTATTCAAAATTTCGCAGAAATTGCAAAACCTCTCAATCTACTTTTAAAGAAAGGTCAAACATTCGTTTGGAACAGTGAATGTGAAATAGCCTTCAGTACACTTAAAACTCAGTTAATTAGCCCCCCCATTTTGAAATATGCTAATTTGGATGAACCCTTCATAGTCACAACTGATGCTTCAGACTACGCCTTAGGCGCAGCACTTTCTCAAGGGCAGATTGGTTCCGACCTGCCAATCTGCTATGCAAGTAAAGGATTACAAAAACATGACTTNCAGATTGGTTCCGACCTGCCAATCTGCTATGCAAGTAAAGGATTACAAAAACATGACTTGAATAAGCCTATAATAGAAAAAGAATTACTTGCGATTCAAAAATGACTCGTATTCGCATTGATTTGTCGGACTACGATTTCGACATTAGGTTCGTTCGCGTAGCTGTTAATTGTTCATGTTTAACCAAAA
>NW_016158002.1:159140-163075 GCF_001687245.7 Rhagoletis zephyria
ATTGTTGCACCTTGCCCTAATGGTCACCTATACTCTTTTACTTTTTATCGTCAAAAATCAATGTTCGCTGTTCAATAAATGACTATAGGTAACCTGAGGGCCACGGTGCAACAATGGTGTTTTCAGGGATTGATGTCAAAAGTCCAAGCCTTAATCTAAGTCTAAGTGGAAGGTTCTATCATCTTTTGCTTCATTGCTAGAGATTCTCAAATTTTGCAAAAACGCGATTTTTTGACACTTTTACCACATTTTTCTCAAAATCTGGAGCTGATGGAAACTTTATACGTACGTATTCTTAATCAGCACAAAAAAGCGTATCAAAACCAGCTTCAACATTTGCCGCATCAAAATCGGCGTTGCCCTGTGTCACCTACACTAATTATATTAAGAGAAGTTCCTTCTTTTTAAAAGAGGCGATCTCGCGAACGGCTGTACCGATTTTTTGAAATTTTGGACACCTACTTCAGACTTTCGGTATATTAAGGGAGTTTGGCATCACCCATACATATCGAATTTTTCATGCCGTATATCTCTGAAAGTATTTGGGGTAGTGTCCTGGAAATTGGTATAGAGATTTTTGGCTACTGGAAAAGGGACATGGCGCTTTCCAAACATATTGTAATGTTTACCTATCTGTAAATATATACACCCAGAATACAGTATTTTTTTTTCTTTTTCATAATTAATTTATTTGCTCATTTTTTATACAAATATAGTTTATTTTGCATCAAATGGCACCAAATTTTGAGTATGCAGTTTTATAGTTCACACATTTTCAGTATCATAAAGTGCAAGTTTTTAATGGCTATAAGATACCTGATTTTTGAGAATTTTTTCGCTGATGATGTTGCGCATTTTCTCCGTATAACGAATGCGTGAGAGTTTGTATGGGAAAAAATTCCGAAGAGTATCAGTATGTAAAAGACTTATTCTGGTGGCTTAACTCCTCCTAAACGACCGAAACGATTTTAATGATAATTTTTAGTGGCACTGGAGCCGAGTTATTGCTACAAATAGTCGATTCGGAGGCGCCAGGGATCAAAGTTAAATTACTCCCGTTAAATCAACCATCAGAACCATTGCGGTCCTTGCTTACGGTGACTAAACAGAATGTGGACCAATGATACTGAGGATATGCTTTGATGAATGATGAATGAGGATATGCCTTCTGTCGACCACAAAACCAAACTTGAACGTGAATTGCTGGCGAAAACGTTGGACCAAATGTTCCAATAAAAAAATTAATTATGAGCGGGACGAGGTTCGCCGGGTCTGCTAGTATAATATAAATTAAATTAAAACATTTACGAAAAACTAGACGTCTTAGCAATAATATTATAACAAAAACGTGTCAAAACCGTCAGGTAAGTGTCATGCTTGCTGTAAATTTTTTCACTAGCCCTACGGGCTCGGCAATTTTTATTCACCTCATAATAATCTTTATATATAAAACAAAGTCGTGTTAGTTACACCATTTATAACTCAGGAACGGGTGGACCGATTTTTATGATATTTGTTTTTTGAATTTGTCTACCTTCCGAATGGCAGAATAACTATTAAAATAACCGCTAGGTGGCGCTGGAGTTGAGTTATTACTAAAACCCGTATTTATGGTCCGATTCGCCTCATATTTGAGATATGTATTGACAATAGAAAAAACGATACCATTGCAAAAAAAAGAGCCGCCAGGTGGCGTTGGAGTCGAGTTATTACTAAAAATCGTGTTTATGGTCTGATTATCCTCAGATTCAAAATATGTATTGATAGCAGGAAAAAGAATTATTTCGAAAAAAATATGCGCTGAAATTGAGTTACATGTGTATATGTAACTAAAAATCGTATTTATGCTTGAATTTATTTCATTATCGAAATATATGAGCTCACATATCGATGGTCCTCTGCAATAACGACCCATTCAAAATTCAAAAAATCAAATCCCTTATTACTGTTAAGAGACCCATGTCTCTAATCCTTGTCTAACCCATGTCTAATCCTGACTTAAATAAGTTGTAAATCTTATACATGAATAAGACAACAATTAAAAACATGAGCCCTTTAACCATAGTACGAGTTTTAATTCTTTGAATTTTGAATTGTGTCGTTATTGTACAGGACCATCGATATATTTATGACAGGAAAAGATACATGTGTTTGTATACTTTTGCAAAAAACCTGAAATTCATTCGGAAACCGTCGTTTACGCACAACTGTTCCTTATCTATATATATATAAATGGTGTGAAAAATGCATCAATTTAGAACGGTTGGGCCGATTTGGAAAAATTTTTTTTTTTAGTTGTTCTTAATTGCCAGAAAGTTTTTACGAAAGAAAATTTTGGGTAAACCCTCCGGGAAAGTAGGGAAATCAGGAAAATCGAAAATTGATTTTTTGTATGGAATTTTTCGTGCAATTCCTTCGGATTGGCTTTCGAATGGAAAAATAGAAATATCTAAGTGAAAAACTCGGAAAATCCGGAATAACGCGAAAAAATTTATTTTTTCGACGAAATTTTGCATTTTATCGCATGATTTTTATGATGTGAAGCTTGGAAAATTTAGGATAATTGTGAAATTCATTGTAAGCATAATCAACTGGGACCAATTTCGTCCTATGTTTCATAACCGATTCGAATGGTTGCTGCTTTTTTGGAAAGGTGTTTAGAAGGAGGAGTGCACAAAGTTTTATTTTTTCCGATAGGTGGTGCAGGGGTCGAGCTACGCTAAAAAAATGCATTTGGTACGTACGTAACCTTTTGCCTAGATTAGCATATAGGATCAATTTTTCCGTTAAGTGGACCAGGGACCGATCTATTCGAAAAAGTCTTATTTACGGTCCGATTTGCTTGAAATTCGACACGTAGGTACCTTATTGGCAGGGATTAATATGCAGGATATTTTTTCTGATAGGTGGACCAGATACCGATCTATTGGATAAATCTTATTCATGGTGCGACTTGCTTGAAATTCGATACCCATATTATAGATATGCGTAGAATAGAATTGATTCATTGTTTTACAGTTCGAAAGGTTTTTAAAAGCACCGAAAACATGCGGGTATTGGCTGTTTAACAATACTTATTACACAGCCCAACAAAAATGGAAAAAATTTTATGCAGCAAATGTTAACGCTATTTTAGACAGATTTTTTTGTGCTGATTACGAATCCGTAAGCGTAAAGTTTCCGTAAGCTCCAGTTTTTAAGAAAAACCAGGTCAAAGTGTCAAAAAATCGCGTTTTTTAGATTATTTGAGAAGCTCAAGCAAAGAAACAAAGGGTGATAGAACCTTCCAATTAGGCTTAGATTAAAGCTAAAAATCTCGACTACTATCTTTGCGAATTCTTGTACCTTTGCCATCAACACTTATAGTCATTTGATGAACAGGAGAAAGTGATTTAGGGAAGTTTGAGTATCTACCGCAATTAAACAAAAAGTGATAGAACCTTCCACTTAGGCTTAAATTAAAGCTAGAACTACAGACTAATATCTGTTACCTTTTGTTTTCTTGCAAGAAGTTCTAAAATATTGCAAAAAACACGTTTTTTTGCCACTCTCACCACGTGTTTCTCAAAATCTGGAGCTGAAGGAAACTTCATACTTACGGATTCGTAATCAGCACGAAAATGTCTATCAAAAACATCTTTAATATCTTTCGCATCAAAATCGGTGTTGCCCTGTGTTTCCTACACTAATTATATAAAGAAAAGCTCCTTCTTTTTATAAGAGGTGATCTCGAGAACTGCAGAACTGAACCGCTCAGTAACAACTTACTACAAGAGCGTGCAATTGCTGGCTTATGCCGATGACATCGACATCAAAGGTAACAAAGCGAAGTCTGTTTTGCCTTTTCTAAGTTGGATAGGGAAGCAAAGCGAATGGGTCTCGTGGTAAAAGAGGACAAGACGAAGTATCTCCTGTCATCAAAAAAAGAGTCAGCA
>NW_016158002.1:172430-173155 GCF_001687245.7 Rhagoletis zephyria
CAAAATCCAGGTTGATCTCTCAAATAGTCACAAAGGGGACTTACGAGTTTTACACAGTTTAAGACTATACGAGTTTTAGGGAATCCCCTAAATATTTTACTTAAACAATATAAAAGAACATATATCTACGTGTAACTACTTAGTAATATAGAAGTTGGTTAATTATTTTATGAAACACAGTGCATTGTTTAATTGTCTTAATCTAATGGCAAGAGAGTTCCAAAGGGTTTATGAAGAACTGACGTTTAGATACAGGAGTTCGATGTTTGATGTGCACTAGAAGTGTAGACCTCGATGATTGGACGCCTTCCATAGAGATAGCGAGGCTCCTTTGTATATATAAGCTGACCAACCGTCCTCCTCAAAAATATTGTCCTTCTCTGTCCTCCTTTTGAGCAAAAATGTCCTCCTTTTCCTCCTTTTCAAGTTTTATATTGTGTTGACATTTTCAAAAAATTTCGTTGAGATTATTATTGTTTCCTAATCGTACACAATCATTGTATTTAAAAGGTGTTTACATTGTTCAACTTTCAGTTAAACNTGAGATTATTATTGTTTCCTAATCGTACACAATCATTGTATTTAAAAGGTGTTTACATTGTTCAACTTTCAGTTAAACTTTTGATTCAACTAACCGCCTGTGAACGCTGAACAGTGTAATCGCCTTTTAGCCTTGATCAATAACACTATGCGACAGTCAAAATCGGGATGGGATGAAACCAACG
>NW_016158003.1:0-23554 GCF_001687245.7 Rhagoletis zephyria
TAACCGGAGATTAGTGTTAACCAGACATTGAGTAACCGGCCCTTAATATACACTAAAAAAAAATATAAATACTATCATTAATATAAGTATATATACATTAAGGTTAACTTAGTACTTTTTTTTCGATTCTTGATACAATTAAATTAGAATTAAATATTGGCAAGGTTAGTTAGTTGTTGTTCATGAGTTACTATTATGGATTGAATTCAAATAATAAATAACATGAGTATTCTGTAAATTTAATCAATTTGGTCTGATTCTCTGAGGAGGTGTAGGTGACACAATGGGGCTTTACCAACAGCAACAAAGCCACAGGTGGGAGGGTAGAGGCAGCCTCCAAACGCTGGATGAGCGCTGCTAAGCATATGGGTCAGGTACATTAAGTTAATTGTTAATTGAGTTTAGTTTATACTTGTTCTTGTTGGTTAGTGTGCAGAATAATTTCTGATAAGGCTGTTAGCTGACCAGAGGTCTGTCCATCCGGTGGTCACGTTTATGAACCACGGCCAGCTGAAGCTTCGGGTCTGAACGCGAGTGCACACGCCGTGATCACTGGGTCCGGCCACAGGCAGATCGTCTTTCGCCCTTGTACAAGTACGGTCAGCCCACGAAGCTCATAACAAAATACGCATACTTATTAAAAATATTATATATTCAAAGTCAAATAGTGAACTGGCAAGTCCCTCAAACTCACACTCTTGTGATTCACACACTTTTCTGGTGATAATATCAAAGCTTTTTTTAAAAGTATTTAATTGATTAGGTAATCGATTCAAAAGTTCTTCGATTAGGGCGATTAAACAGTCTTTTAATATGCTTCTTAAATCAAGTTTCAGTTCATTAGCCTCTTCTCCAAAATTATCGTGGAAAACTAAGTTTTGTATATTTTGATAATTGGAAAAAATTGATTTGAAGAGAAAAAACCGCCAATGGCGATTTCTTACATTCTTACGGGCAAATACAAAAAAAAATCGCCAAATTGGCGCGAAATCGCCAAATCTGGACACTGTTCCCAATTGAAAAGAATATTAGACCTGCCTATCAATCGATATATCGACCTTGGAATATCGATTCAAAAAATCGATTATCGTGCCATGAAATATCGATATTCAGAATAATCGATACGATATCGAACATTCCTATTCAGTAGCATAGGCGCGTGTTCATAGTCCAGCCACTAAGTTGAAACTAATAAAGTTGCAACTTAAATTTAAGTACCAACTTAAAATTCACTTCTATTCATAGTCGCATTTCAGACTATTTAAGTAGTTTTAACTTAGTTTTACGATATTGCAAAACGAGTGTGAAAATGTATCGATTTTTCTTTACGATATTTTGGAAAAATGACATTTTTATTCATAAGGGGGGGGTCTCATCCGAGGCTTTGCCTTGCTTTTTCACTGGAAGTGGTTTTTACGTGGCGGGTCCCAAGCCGGGGGTGGTTTCGCAACCAAATACACGTTTATATAGCGAGCCGCTTGCTCCAAGCAGACACCCGCTTGCAGCCGCACCTACTGGTGAACAGACGCTGCAGACTTCAGTGAGCCCTTAAACCGAATAAGTCAGAGTGGCCCCACCGAAGCTCCCTCTCTTTCTGCCGTGACCCAAGGCTCCACTCGGATTGGTTACCGCATCTCGCACATGGGTTGCTCACGTTGCCCAGAGTGCGCGAACGAGGACGCNTCAGCGCAACGACTATACCCCATTGCAATCCAACGCAGAATCACTCTTGCCAACAAGTGCTACTTTGGACTGAGTAGGCAATTCAGGAGTAAAGTCCTCTCTCGACGTACGAAAACCACGCTCTATAAGTCACTCATCATGCCCGTGCTGGTATATGGCGCAGAAG
Organism: Rhagoletis zephyria; assembly: GCF_001687245.7. Taxonomy (NCBI): domain Eukaryota; kingdom Metazoa; phylum Arthropoda; class Insecta; order Diptera; family Tephritidae; genus Rhagoletis; species Rhagoletis zephyria. The sequence goes on from NW_016158003.1 coordinate 1,850, forward strand.
CATGGACAATGACAACATCCGATGAGGCGGCTCTTGGAGTGTTTGAGAGAAAGATTTTGCGGAAGATTTACGGTCCTTTACGCGTTGGCGACGGCGAGTACCGCAGACGATGGAACGATGAGCTGTATGAGCTTTACAACGATATGGACATAGTGCAGCGAATTAAAATACAGCGGCTCCGCTGGCTTGGTCATGTCGTTCGAATGGACACCGACGCTCCAGCTCTGAAAGTATTCAACTCGGAACCCGCTGGTGGTAGCAGAGGAAGAGGGAGGCCCCCACTGCGATGGAAAGATCAGGTGGAGAAGGACTTGGCTTCACTTGGCGTCAGTTGGCACCGTCAGTTGGCACAGAGGAGAAACGACTGGCGTGCTTTGCTGAACTCGGCCAAAATCGCTTAGGCGGTTACAGCGCCAAAAAAGAAGAAGAAGAAGACATTTTTATTAAATAATGTCAAGTTTGATCATCCGTTTATGTAATTTTTACTTTCATTGCATGTTTATGCAAAAGAATAAGGTATAAGTTCCTTGTTAATTGTGTGAAATAGCCAGAACTACCGCAATGATGTGAAGTCGATGTTTATCGAAAGCATGCTGTGAAACATACAAACACATATCTAAATGTTGTGCACAAATTTGCTTTAAAAGAACAAGCTTGAAATTGACTTATTATTTGAGCATTTATATATGTAAATCATTCCAATTATAAAATTGTGGTGTAGCCTTATTCGAATTGTAATACGCATTTAATTCATCCTCCGATTCAAATGGATCGCTCTTTGTAAATTTCAATTGGAGATCATTCAATATTATCAAAATCGCGCTCTGCCAACTTAATTTTTACATATTTCGCCTTTTTTTCCTTAATTTAATAAAATACTTCTTCCTAGTTACGACTTAATTGCAGCTGCAGCCGAAACTAGAATTTAAGTTGGTACTTAGCCAGAAAAAGCGACTATGAATANAACTGATGTCACGTACACCTGTGTTTTTGGCTCCTCAGGGTTTCCCTGGCTAGCTCAGTTTAAGATGGGCAGTGGTCCTCAACCCTACCACCAAGGAGCCAGACGGACACACATTTATTCCTCCTCTTCATCCACCTTTTTTTTTTTCCCACACTCTTCAACCGCAGGAAGCCCGCCCTACCAAGGACCGCTCGCTTCATTATAGCCTACCCTAATGGTCCCCCTCTTGCCATGCTCCACACCCCTCACTTACCTCTTCGTCATACCACCTTCACTTCCCGCCAACTAAGCAAATTATCTCATCATTTTTTTTTTTTTTTAAACATTAACATCAAAATATATTCAAATAATAATAATTTTTATAATAAAACATGCTTATACTGAACGCTTAATATACACAAATCTTATTCTTCGTATACTCCTTAGTTGGACCTAAACAGCCTACCGAGTAGATTTTTATATCACACAAAAAGACTGTGTATTCGAATTCAAAAAAAAAAGGTTAGGGGGAAGAATCCTACCTAATAGAGCTCTGTTAGTTGGTTTTACCCCTACCTATGTATTCACATATATAAGTATGCAAATCGCAGTATAATTTTAAATCGCTACTTTAAACCTTCCCAATCGGTAGATCTGCTTTATACATTCAAGGAAAAATTACATAAACGCTAATGATACAAAAAAAATCATCCATATATGACAGTTTTCTTTTACTCGTTTTGGCCAGAAAAATAATTCCAAAACTGAACCACCCTAATGGCGTTTAACTAGCAACAATGCCCACACGCACGAACTATAAAATTAGCCGTCCCAAAACCCGGGCGCTACAAACATAAAGCTTTGTCACAAAAGCTTTTGCTTATTCTTAATAGAGTACAGTAGGGGGGTGAAAAAACTCCCTTATCCAAGAAACTCTCAAATATTTAAAATTTAAAAATTTACTTTTTTTTTTTTGCGTGTGTGCATGTACGTGCGTGTATAAAAATTTCAACGTAATGCTCTAGAACAAAAAAAAATGCTTAACAAAAAAAAACGCTTATTATATAAAAAAAAACGTGTAACACTTAAATAGATATATATATATAAAATCTTGAATCCAATTGTTTCACGCCCCTCGCCTTAATAAAAATGCATATGTGGGGAACTTGAAAAGGTATCACGGTTCCTGGATAAAAATAGCGTATGCTCGCACTTACGGTACCGCCAAAAAAAAGACGGGGTTGTTCGGGCCACCGGCCGACTGGGTATAATAAAAGTTCCGCAATTTTTCCTTAGGTTGTATACTAAAACTGGCAGGTGTACATGTGCATACGTGAAGTTGAACTTCTGCCAAATCCGGCACCACGTGTCTCCGCTACCTTCCTTTCCAGCCTTCCGTAACAACTATCCTGCCTTTCTGCTGCAATTTGGGTCCTTTGCCCATATAAACTTAAAGAATCTCGGATTTTTTTCACAAGACTTCGCCACTACACTATAACATTAAAACTGTATACTAAAACTACAGCACGCGCGGAGGCAGTTGTTTTCCGTGACGATACGTTTTTGGTAATCCTCTCGCGCTATCTACGGCCAGGCCCTTTTATGCCTTTTTCTCCTAACGTTATCGTCTATTCTCTATTTCCGCTAATCGTTAACGAATAGTGCCAGGCAACTTTTTGTTGCTATAGTCCCCATTTTCCAGTATAAATGTAGTAAAAAGATTTCGTCCGGCAACCCTGCAAAAGCTCTTTTTTCGTCGAGTTTTACTCGTCGTTGTGTGGGATATTGTTTTTGACATTTGCAACAGGTAAACATGAGCCAAAAATCAAAACAAAATAGTAAACCGAAATGGTTTGTGCAATTATTTTATTTAATAAAGAAAACATAAGACATCTTATGCGTGCGTGTTCAGGGCAGGAGAGATACCCTTGAATATCGCTGCATCTCTTGCGGTATGGGATGATGTTGCTGCCGGTATCTGGCGCATACAAGGCTGAATGTGCCTTGTTTGTGGGACTATACGAGCGGTCCATCAAAGGTGCGGTTTTCTTTTAACAAAACTATTATTTATTAGCAAATTCCATGGCTGCGATTCATTGTTTTTGGTAAGAAACGACAGAGGGAGTTTTCCTGATCACCCCCATATAGATTTTACCATGTCGAATTTTATAGTAAAGATTCACGTATTTGTTATGTTCACATTAGAGTGTATCAAAAAAACGCAGAGAAGTACGAACTGATGCTATGGATCGAAGAGCCGTGATTTGGTTTCTTATGGGTTGTTTTAACCCATCATTAAAAGTGCATAATTTATAATGAAAAAAGATAAACGTTCTATTAGGCGAACTTTGAATCCTCCAACGCTCTTATATCGACAAGCTTGAAACTACGCGCGCTAAGACCTATCGTTTGTGATCAAGAAAACTTCCTCTACTTCGCCGACCTAACATTTCTCTCTTGCTAGTGCACGTTTGAGCCTTTCCACTTTCAGTCGTCTCCAGCGCTATGACTATGTCAGCCCAACGCGGGGAACACCCACCCCTGACACAGTCTCCTGCTTCCGAGTTACGCCGGGCAAAGACAAAAAAAAACTAAATGGAAATATGTACTACCTAGCGGTGACAGAAATTTACGGGAAGTATTATTTGATTATTATTTCCGCAAGGATTTTACTTTTTGGTTATTTGTTTGTTTTACAGGTTCGCTGACACACGAGGCATCAAGGTATCTCCGGGCGACTTGACCCTCATCGCCGGAGATACTTCAAAGTATACAGTGTTATTGTTTGAGGTCCTTCGCATGCCAAGCGCCTAAGCTACGCCCAGCCAGGTTCTCTAAAAGGTACATATTTTTCCCTAAAGGCTTTGTTATCCTACACTTGGTAAATTTTTTGCAGAATTTCGCGTTCACGTTCTTTTTAAAGTCGCTTAATACGAAATTGCGTTTATAAATCTCCTGTCCAGGCATGAATCGCACCTCGCGTATCCTTTTGTTATACCGCGCCGCGTTCGAGTTATACGCCTCGTGCATATTTTCCTTAATCTTTTCGCACATGATCCTCATCCTATCATTATTAGCTAACAGCAACATTTCGTTGTCGTTCAGAGCACTTAGCTTTCGGGCCAACGCGTAGTCAGCACCACTCGTAAACATATTCATTCCGAATAGGGCAAAGTAGGGCGATACTCCTGTAGCAGAATGTACTGCGCTTCGCAACGCACACTCTATCTCCGGCAAATACAGGTCCCATTCTCTGTGGTCCTTTTCTAAATATGAGCGGATCGCCGCTAAAACCGATTGGTTGACCCGCTCTGCCGCATTCGATTGTGGAGAGTAAAATGCCGTTTTCAAGTGTTTGATGCGGTATGTCTCTAGCATTTTGGCGAACTGTTTGGACGTGAACTGCTTTCCATTATCGGAATGAATTGTTTCAGGTACCCCGAATTTATAAAAGATTTCCTCGATAAGGAATTTCACGACATTGGTCGCTGTTGCTTCACGCATAGCTTTCAAAAATGTAAATTTGGAGAAATGATCTACCACTATAAAGATAAACGTGTTTCCTCTTTTCGACCTAGGATATTTGCCAAGAAAATCTATATAAAGTTTTTGGAAAGGTCGTTCTGTGACTACTTCTGACCCCATACCCGGTTTCATAATGGCATTACTTGGCTTACTTTCCTTGCAGACCTGGCAGTCGCGAACAAAGTTTCGGACTTGTACGACCATATTGGGCCAGTAATACATGCGCCGTAAACGGTGTAGCGTTTTGGCCATTCCCCCATGGGCCGCAGTTTCGGAACAATGCGCGTTTTCAATTAATGTGGATGTTAACGCAGCCGGTACCCATAGCTTCCATTCACTTTCCTCTAGCTCAATATCCTTTACTAACATTTTCTTAAAGATAAACCCATCTTCTATTTTTAAGTCGGGAAATCGCTCCGCATTTCCTTCTATAGTGCCTATCAGACCTAAATACTCTTCGGACTCGAATTCTACCGTATCCATACCTGCTATTAGGGATTGGGATATGTCCTCGATACAACGAGACAAAGTATCGGCAACGATGTTTTCAGACCCTTTTCTGTGTTCAATTTCGAAGTTAAATGCCTGAAGATGCAAAGACCATCTCGCTAACCTGCCGTTCAAATCCTTAAGCGACATGAGCCACTTCAAACTGGCGTGATCCGTAACCACTGTGAACGCCATGAGTTCGATATACGGGCGAAATCTTTGCACCGCCATCACCGCCGCCAGGCATTCCTTTTCGGTTGTACTGTATTTGCGTTGACAGTCGTTTAACTTCTGTGAGAAGTACGCAATCGGATTTTCGCCGCCATCGTCCGCCTTCTGATACAGCACTGCGCCAACACCATAATCAGAGGCGTCACATTGGACCCAGAAACGCTTGCTAAAATCGGGATGCTTTAGCACAGGTGCACTAGTAAGCGCTTTCTTCAAATTATTAAAAGCCTCTATAGCCGGAGGTGTCATTTGAAACTTGGTGGTTTTCTTCAAAGTGTCGGTCAATGGTGTAGCCAGCGTGGCAAAATCCTTTATAAAACGGCGATACCACCCAGCTGTTCCAAGAAAACTCCTAACATGTTTTACGGTTTGGGGTAAAGGGATATTAAGGATCGCCTTAACCTTTTCGGGATCAGTTTTCAACATACCCCCTCCAACAATATATCCTAGATAGGGCAATTCTTTAAAACAAAACATAGATTTCTTTAGGCCTATTGTCAACCCTGCTTCTCTCAGACAAACCGCGACTTCTTGCAACGTTCGCATATGTGAGTCGAAGTCTGGAGCAATAATTAATAAGTCGTCGAGGTAAATAAACACATTCGACTTTAATCTTTGCGGTATAACGCGGTCCATCAGCCGACATAATCGCTGAGCCGCATTACATAAACCGAACGGCATAACTCTAAACTGATATAGGGGACGCCCCGGGACAGTGAAGGCAGTGTATGGTTTGCAGCTGTCTTCCAATTCTATCTGCCAGAAGGCAAATTTGAGGTCCACGCTACTGATGTAATGTGTATCATCGATTCGGCTTATAATACCCTCTATATTTTGTAATGGATATGCATCCTTAACCGTTAAAGCATTCAATTTTCTCGCATCTAAACAGAATCGGTTTTTACCGGGCTTTCGAACGACGGTGGTCCTATTACTCCAGGGACTTTCGCTTTCTTCTATAACTCCTAACTCTAACATTTTATCTATTTCAGTGTATACAATGGCTTGCATCGCCGGAGACAACGGATAATGACGGTCTTTTACGGGCACTGCATCTTCTACTAATTTAATCGAATGTTTCTCGAGATGCGTTCGACCGAGCCCGTCCTTTTCAAAAGTCATAAAACTGTCCTTGACTTGTTGCAAACGTTGTTGCTGCTCTGCTGTTAGGTCATGCAACACACGACGTTCGTTTCTATCCTCTGCCGTCACCATCTGCTGCTCCAAGCTAGACAAATCTATCTCATCGACGCCTAATACGTTTGGAGCTAACTTAAAACTACGCCAAAAGTCTATGTCGAGATAAATGTTTTGTCCCAGGTATGGACATAAATAAAATGTAATATAATTTTCCAAATTGTTGTATCTTACAGGTAAATTAACCTTTCCTAATACCGTATGTGCACCGCCTCCTGCAGTTGTTACACTCGAAATAAAACGTTCGATTGGGACATCCAAATGTTCAACAAATTCACGACACCCTTTACCCAAGATACTAATGGACGCCCCTGTATCCAGCAGTCCGCGTGCTCGTACCCCCTTGACTTCCTATATCCGCGTATACTCGCGGGTCATTTCGATCAGCTCTTTTTACTGAGGCGACCACTTGTCGACGCCAAAGCTTTCGTCGTTGATACCTTTCTCGCGCCTTTTGTATCCTACGTGATACCATGCGACGACCTAGCAGCACACTATCAGCAAAAATTCGCTCACGAGCTTCGCGATACCTCCTCATTCGTTCTTCAAAAGAGAGCGTAGCTGGACGCTGTAGGGTAATCTTCTTGTTCACATTGGTCGATGTTTGTATTGATAAAAGCGATTTTGGTTTTGTCACGGCCTGTTCGTGCTGACTCATGACATCTACATCTAAGGGTGTGTTGGTTGACGCATCTATTCTAGCGGGACTTGAGTGGAGCGCGATCCCCCCGCTGCCATCGCGTTCCGTTTCGCGTTTCCCGACATGTTGCACACGGGGCACTTGGGAGTGATTACGTCTACCTTCCCACATTTAAAACAAAATATACGGCGGTTCAATGACATACAGTCAGTAAAAACATGACCCTCATTACCGCAATTCCAACATACTACGTTTTTACGATTGGCCTGATCACGAGCTGATGGGAGTTTTGTGACACGCTGATAACGGACCTCTTCCACAGAGACTTGACCCTCATCTCTGGGAGAGTCCTGCTCGTCAGTCTGTGTCGCTATGATTTCATTTACCTGATAGGAACGGGGCTGGGGCGCAAATCCACCATGTGGCGTACGGTCTCTGCGAGGGAAACATCTTTCCACCTCCTTGCACTCCATGCGCAGCTGTTCAACCGAGTATACCGCAATGGGGTATACTAACTTCGCCAATGATTCCCGGAGATTCCCTTTGATGAGACGAACCATCTCGTATTCGGGTATTGGGTTTCTAAGCCTAGCCCTAAGTATGCCGATAGCATGGAAATATTCATCGGTACTCTCTCCGGGTTTTTGTCTGCGTTCATTAATTTCCCTCATTAGTTCAAAATCGGTAAGCTGGCACGCAAACTGCCGCTGTAATGCAAACTGCAAAGTTGGCCAGTCTACATTCCGGTTTGTACGAATGAACAGCCAATACCATTCGCGTGCTTCGCCCCCTAAAAGGCGGTGGAAATCTCGTAATATATCCCCCCATGAACAGCCATATTTTTCTTTTAAATATTCAAGCCTAAAAATGAAGTCTTCTATGGTCATGGCATCTCGATGACCTTGATAATTAATTCCCCACTTTTCAACGTTGATTTCAGGTCGGGTGACTACGGTTCGATTTTGTACTTCCGGTTGACCACTTCCTTGGAAGTAACTTTGGTTTACCCTTGGTGGACCTTGAAATTGTCGCTGGTATGAATGCGCGTTGAGCGCAGGAGACGGACCTTGAAATTGACGCTGATGGGGTTGTGTATTGGCCATAGGCAACTGATTTTGGAATTGATGCTGATGCGACTGACCCACAATTGGCCTTCCATAGCTTGGATTTTGAACAGGGACATTATTATTGGCACTTTCGGGAACTAGCTCATTTTCGTGACTTGAGCGCCTCGACTCACTAGATTCATTGCTTATATCGTGCTTTCTTTTCTTGTATTGAACGCGCGACCCATTCCTACGTTCGGTAGCTCCCATCCCGCCGTTTGAGCTACGAACGCTTTTAAACATTTCCTGCATGGCTGCACGCATTTCACCTAACATAGCCTCTTGAGCTTGGTGTACCATTTCTTTGATTATGGGAGTTATATCTTCGCGTAGATTTTGGATTTGTGGCATCGGCCGATTATATGGAAGGCTGGATGCAACGTTATTGGGATTAGGAGGCCGCGGAAAGGATAATATGGGTGGCTTCAAGAGCACGGACTGGGTAACCTGGGCTCCCGTATTGTGTTTTGGTACCGCCCCTAAACTATGGCGTTCCCCCGGTGGCATTCCACCTGACGCTTCCCCCCCATTACTCTTCGAGACTACTATCCTATCTGACAGATCAATGAATGTTGGGTCACCCTCGGTGGGTAGTTTAGCATTTGGGTCGTTAAAAGACATTGCATTAGTTTTTCCTCTGGATCGCGTGTTAAAAGCAGGTGGTGAATGGTTCATATATGTACGTGGTTTGAGAAATCAATAAATACCAAAATATGAATATAATTAAATAAAATATGAACTTTAATAAATACTTATAAATACATATAAATATACTAATACATACAACTAGAGATGAAATGTATATACATTATTATAAAAAAAACCTTATTAGGCAAGATAAAAAATAAAAACTGCTAAAAGCAACAAAAAACAAAAAGTTAAATTGGGTAGCTTTTTATCTTCAAGTTTCAAAAACTAAATCAGTTGTTTGCGGGAGTTCAGATGGCTGACTCTACGATGAGGCTTGAAGGGATCTGGAGCATACTTTAGCGTTCCTGTGATCTACTAAGTCTCCTGCTTCCGAGTTACGCCGGGCAAAGACAAAAAAAAAACTATATGGAAATATGTACTACCTAGCGGTGACAGAAATTTACGGGAAGTATTATTTGATTATTATTTCCGCAAGGATTTTAGCTTTTTGGTTATTTGTTTGTTTTACAGGTTCGCTGACACACGAGGCATCAAGGTATCTCCGGGCGACTTGACCCTCATCGCCGGAGATACTTCAAAGTATACAGTCTTATTGTTTGAGGTCCTTCGCATGCCAAGCGCCTAAGCTACGCCCAGCCAGGTTCTCTAAAAGGTACATATTTTTCCCTAAAGGCTTTGTTATCCTACACTTGGTAAATTTTTTGCAGAATTTCGCGTTCACGTTCTTTTTAAAGTCGCTTAATACGAAATTGCGTTTATAAATCTCCTGTCCAGGCATGAATCGCTACCTCGTCGTATCCTTTTGTTATACCGCGCCGCGTTCGAGTTATACGCCTCGTGCATATTTTCCTGTAATCTTTTCGCACATGATCCTCATCCTATCATTATTAGCTAACAGCAACATTTCGTTGTCGTTCAGAGCACTTAGCTTTCGGGCCAACGCGTAGTCAGCACCACTCGTAAACATATTCATTCCGAATAGGGCAAAGTAGGGCGATACTCCTGTAGCAGAATGTACTGCGCTTCGCAACGCACACTCTATCTCCGGCAAATACAGGTCCCATTCTCTGTGGTCCTTTTCTAAATATGAGCGGATCGCCGCTAAAACCGATTGGTTGACCCGCTCTGCCACATTCGATTGTGGAGAGTAAAATGCCGTTTTCAAGTGTTTGATGCGGTATGTCTCTAGCATTTTGGCGAACTGTTTGGACGTGAACTGCTTTCCATTATCGGAATGAATTGTTTCAGGTACCCCGAATTTATAAAAGATTTCCTCGATAAGGAATTTCACGACATTGGTGCTGTTGCTTCACGCATAGCTTTCAAAAATGTAAATTTGGAGAAATGATCTACCACTATAAAGATAAACGTGTTTCCTCTTTTCGACCTAGGATATTTGCCAAGAAAATCTATATAAGTTTTTGGAAAGGTCGTTCTGTGACTACTTCTGACCCCATACCCGGTTTCATAATGGCATTACTTGGCTTACTTTCCTTCAGACCTGGCAGTCGCGAACAAATTTCGGACTTGTACGACCATATTGGGCCAGTAATACATGCGCCGTAAACGGTGTAGCTTTTGGCCATTCCCCCATGGGCCGCAGTTTCGGAACAATGCGCGTTTTCAATTAATGTGGATGTTAACGCAGCCGGTACCCATAGCTTCCATTCACTTTCCTCTAGCTCAATATCCTTTACTAACATTTTCTTAAAGACAAACCCATCTTCTATTTTTAAGTCGGGAAATCGCTCCGCATTTCCTTCTATAGTGCCTATCAGACCTAAATACTCTTCGGACTCGAATTCTACCGTATCCATACCTGCTATTAGGGATTGGGATATGTCCTCGATACAACGAGACAAAGTATCGGCAATGATGTTTTCAGACCCTTTTCTGTGTTCAATTTCGAAGTTAAATGCCTGAAGATGCAAAGACCATCTCGCTAACCTGCCGTTCAAATCCTTAAGCGACATGAGCCACTTCAAACTGGCGTGATCCGTAACCACTGTGAACGCCATGAGTTCGATATACGGGCGAAATCTTTGCACCGCCATCACCGCCGCCAGGCATTCCTTTTCGGTTGTACTGTATTTGCGTTGACAGTCGTTTAACTTCTGTGAGAAGTACGCAATCGGATTTTCGCCGCCATCGTCCGCCTTCTGATACAGCACTGCGCCAACACCATAATCAGAGGCGTCACATTGGACCCAGAAACGCTTGCTAAAATCGGGATGCTTTAGCACAGGTGCACTAGTAAGCGCTTTCTTCAAATTATTAAAAGCCTCTATAGCCGGAGGTGTCATTTGAAACTTGGTGGTTTTCTTCAAAGTGTCGGTCAATGGTGTAGCCAGCGTGGCAAAATCCTTTATAAAACGGCGATACCACCCAGCTGTTCCAAGAAAACTCCTAACATGTTTTACGGTTTGGGGTAAAGGGATATTAAGGATCGCCTTAACCTTTTCGGGATCAGTTTTCAACATACCCCCTCCAACAATATATCCTAGATAGGGCAATTCTTTAAAACAAAACATAGATTTCTTTAGGCCTATTGTCAACCCTGCTTCTCTCAGACAAACCGCGACTTCTTGCAACGTTCGCATATGTGAGTCGAAGTCTGGAGCAATAATTAATAAGTCGTCGAGGTAAATAAACACATTCGACTTTAATCTTTGCGGTATAACGCGGTCCATCAGCCGACATAATCGCTGAGCCGCATTACATAAACCGAACGGCATAACTCTAAACTGATATAGGGGACGCCCCGGGACAGTGAAGGCAGTGTATGGTTTGCAGCTGTCTTCCAATTCTATCTGCCAGAAGGCAAATTTGAGGTCCACGCTACTGATGTAATGTGTATCATCGATTCGGCTTATAATACCCTCTATATTTTGTAATGGATATGCATCCTTAACCGTTAAAGCATTCAATTTTCTCGCATCTAAACAGAATCGGTTTTTACCGGGCTTTCGAACGACGGTGGTCCTATTACTCCAGGGACTTTCGCTTTCTTCTATAACTCCTAACTCTAACATTTTATCTATTTCAGTGTATACAATGGCTTGCATCGCCGGAGACAACGGATAATGACGGTCTTTTATGGGCACTGCATCTTCTACTAATTTAATCGAATGTTTCTCGAGATGCGTTCGACCGAGCCCGTCCTTTTCAAAAGTCATAAAACTGTCCTTGACTTGTTGCAAACGTTGTTGCTGCTCTGCTGTTAGGTCATGCAACACACGACGTTCGTTTCTATCCTCTGCCGTCACCATCTGCTGCTCCAAGCTAGACAAATCTATCTCATCGACGCCTAATACGTTTGGAGCTAACTTAAAACTACGCCAAAAGTCTATGTCGAGATAAATGTTTTGTCCCAGGTATGGACATAAATAAAATGTAATATATTTTCCAAATTGTTGTATCTTACAGGTAAATTAACCTTTCCTAATACCGTATGTGCACCGCCTCCTGCAGTTGTTACACTCGAAATAAAACGTTCGATTGGGACATTTTTGTGGGACTATACGAGCGGTCCATCAAAGGTGCGGTTTTCTTTTAACAAAACTATTATTTATTAGCAAATTCCATGGCTGCGATTCATTGTTTTTGGTAAGAAACGACAGAGGGAGTTTTCCTGATCACCCCCATATAGGTTTTACCATGTCGAATTTTATAGTAAAGATTCACGTATTTGTTATGTTCACATTAGAGTGTATCCAAAAAACGCAGAGAAGTACGAACTGATGCTATGGATCGAAGAGCCGTGATTTGGTTTCTTATGGGTTGTTTTAACCCATCATTAAAAGTGCATAATTTATAATGAAAAAAGATAAACGTTCTATTAGGCGAACTTTGAATCCTCCAACGCTCTTATATCGACAAGCTTGAAACTACGCGCGCTAAGACCTATCGTTTGTGATCAAGAAAACTTCCTCTACTTCGCCGACCTAACATTTCTCTCTTGCTAGTGCACGTTTGAGCCTTTCCACTTTCAGTCGTCTCCAGCGCTATGACTATGTCAGCCCAACGCGGGGAACGCCCACCCCTGACACTGATACCATATTCTGACCGACATCGAAAACATTTTTTCGTTGCTAAAACTGGTTTTCGACCTAAAACATGTGTTTTCGTCCATGTAAAATCTGTCAAATGAAAACCAGTTTTCGCTGAAAACTATTTGAAAACTCACGTTCCACTGATTCCAATCAGTGTCTTCACTAGTTTTTTTCGATTATTTATCGAAGTGGTTGCTAATGAAAAGAAAATGTGAGAAAAGCATTTTGGTTTTGTTTCTGTGCAGCAAAACTGCAATCAGAGGATGTAAGAAATGTCAACGTAAACACTAACAGCCGGTGTGAACAGCCTTCAGCCCACAATTCCAAAACTCGATTTCAAAGTGTTTTCGTTGTCGGTTAGAACATGGTATTGGGATAGTTTCGACTTAGTTGTGAACTAAATATGACTATGGGCCGGTTACTCAATGTCTGGTTAACACTAATATGCGGTTAAACATCGTTATCGACGTTACCGACTCCCTGTTATATGCATGGAGTCGAAGACGTCGGTAACGATGTTTAACCGCAGATTAGTGTTAACCAGACATTGAGTAACCGGCCCTATGAGTACGCGCCATAGGCGCGTATTCATGGTCCAGCAACTAAGTCGAAACTAACAAAGTTGCAACTTAAATTTAAGTACCAACTTAAAATTTACATCTATTCATAGTCGCATTTCAGACTTCTACTAAGTAGTTTCGACTTAGTTTACGATATAGGAAAACGAGTGTGAAAATGTATCGAGTTTTCTTTACGATATTTTGTAAAAAATTTTAATTTAATGTAATTTTTTTTTCATTGCATGATTATGTAAAAGAATAAGGTATAATTTTCTTGTTAATTGTGTGAAATAGCCAGAACAACCGCAGTGATGTGAAGTCGATGTTTATCGAAAGCATGCTGTGAAACATACAAATAGTAGATATCTAAATGTTATGCACAAATTTACTTTCAAAGAACTAGCCTGAAACTGACTCATTATTTGAGAATTTATCTAAATTATTCCAATTATAAAATTGTGATGTAGCTTTATTCGAATTGTAATACGCATTTAATTTCATCTTCCGATTAAAATGGATCGATCTTTGTAAATTTTAATTGGAGATTATTCAATATTATCAAATTCACCCTCTACCAACTTAATTTTTACATATTTTGTCTGTTTTCCCTTAATTTGATAAAATACTTCTTCCTAGTTACGACTTAGTTGCAGCTGCAGCCGAAACTAAATTTTAAGTTGGTACTTAGCCAAAAAGTCGATGGTCGTGGCCATCGATAGTTTCGATAGTCGATAGTCGCAGCCATCGATAGTATCGATACTATCGAAAATGTCGTCACTATCGATAGTACTATCGATAGTTTTGATTAAAAAAATCCAAAAATTAGACATAGATACTTTTATTGAAAATGAGATCAGAATTGCTAAAATGTTTCCATATTTTTATTAAGGGAAAAAAGTTTATTAACGATTTTTGGCTTCAAGCAGTATCTGCGCTGTAAAATTATTTGCCCTGCTTTGCTAAATGTCCCTTCGAACTCACAAAATGAAAACAAAAACACAAACTCACAAAATGAACAAATCGTCATTTCGGCCAAAAAATCGTAAACTTTTTGTTTATTGTATTTTTTAACAAAATAAAAAATACAAACGAAATTACATACAATGAGTCGTATGCATTAAAACTAAGCAATTACGTTTTCTCAAAATTGCATACCTTTAACTTAAATTTATTTGAACAAATTGAGTAAAAGTTCTGAAATTTTAAGAAAAAGCATTTGCTTAGGTTTCATGCATACGGCCCAATAAATATGACCACACATTACAAAACCAAATGGAAACCACATTGCATATGGGCTAATAAAAGTGGATTTACAATTTTTAATGACAATTTAATATTACAATTTAAAACACAACTGCTTTTAAATATTTGAACTCCAATGGTTTGAAGTTTATGAAGATTTTGATCCAAGGGTCTTGGTACTCGGTGTTCGGTAATTTTTCCCAATGTATTTTGTTTGTGTAAAATTATTTTATTATCGGTGTACCGGTTGCCGAATTATCGTGAAGGAAGCTTGATAATTTGTCTGGTAGTTTGGTAAACTGCAGTCAGCTGTTCGATATTTATTCAATTTTAAATCCGCCCGATGCCGAAAGGCATAACGCATATGAGTAAGTAAAATTCCTTAAATTTTTTGTTACAATTTATTTTTTTTGTTTAGGGAAAATGCTACGAATCCGCTGTTGATAAACTTAAATTCAGGCTAAAAGTTAATTTTCGCTCGGTCGAATCTCTGATCTCCATTTCTTCCAATTCTCGTCGTAGCTTGCAAATACACAAGCGTCGCTCCAAGTCTGCTTCGCGCTAAGTCACCGGCATCGCTTTTGTCGGTTGCCGCCTGTACTTCATGTTGCTCACGACCGCCATTTTGTATGCCCGCAGCGTCACCGTTCTTTTCAGAAATGGCGACGTTTGTTACCTGAGTACAGTTGGTTGTTGTTGTTGTTATTATTGTAGCGGCAGAACGGTTAATATCTCAGTCGTTGTCGTCAAGCTCCTCAGAAGGAAGCCCTAAGAAGCGTGCAACTACAATAGGGTCGGTCCACAGGGACAAAGGCGTTAGGGTTGTCGGGTTTTCCAGGCATACGAAGAGATGTTTCGAGTCATGGGGTGCCCGCATGCCGGACACTCATTTAGCACATCTGCGTCTAGTGGCTCAGGTATGAGTTTAGCCTGCTGCAGTATCCAGAGCGAAGTTGGTCTAATGTGGTTCTAGTCTCCCGAGGCAGATGAAGCTCCGAACAAACAGTACAGTTGGTCGCGCGTGCCTCTTCATCCACGCTGGTGTTTTCCCCTGGATTTTGAGCTACCGGAGCAGTACCCACTACACCTTCCAATAACGAACGTAGCTACGAAATTGTAGCTGTCTCAGCTGAATTCAACCCCCATGTCTATCAGGGCTGTTATTACGCCCTCTTTCGACGCTATATCGGTCCTCTTAAGTTGCGTTTTTCTTAGTTTCAGTCCACTTAAGTTGCTTTATTTTACTTAAGTTCTCAAGTTTTACAAATTTACTCCGGATATGATGTATTTTAGGTATTTTAAATTATTAAATGAATACTGTTCGGCCCATAACTTTTTTTTTTGGTTTTGGGTAGGATGGCTGGATTTCACCACCGCCAGGTTATTCCTCTGCTTTTAATGTATGTCTCTTTGTATGTTTTATTCTATTAATGTATCCAATCGTCGGTCCACTGATACACGATGGTAATACCACTGAGGCCAGAACCACGTTTAACAGTTTCTGCTTATATATGTATGGTACGTCTTATTCCTTTCAATTCTTTGTCAATTATATCAAACTAAAAAGTGTATTGTGATTTAATGGTCCACAGTAACCAGGTTATTCCTCTAACTGTTGCTTATGTGTCAGATTTTATTATTGAGATTAAAATTTAAATGGCTGGGAAATAAGTTCTAATTTTTCCAGGTTATTACTCCAATGGTAAATTATTGTGTTTTAATGGCAGGGAACTTGTAGCGCCAGCGGTGTTGCGTAAGGATGCGTATACGTTTGTTTTATACATGTGGCTGCAACAAAGTCCTCTTCGTGCTGAAAAAGAAATGCAAATTTTTTTGCTGCGGTGCGAGTCTTGGCTAACCCTACGGTCCGATAATGCAGTTGTGAGCATGAGTGTGTGAATGTGTGGCATTTTCGAAAAGGAACTGTCAACGATGCATGAGCGGGTGAAGTATGAGTGACTAGGTAGTTTTTTGCCTGATCGTCCTTATAAAAGGCCCTGACGAAGGTCAACGGCACAATCAGTTAGTGGTAGTATTATTGGCAGTATCAAAGTGTGTGCGCGATTGTTGGTTCGATGTGAGTGTAAAAAAAAATAAAAATATATATATATATAAAATAAAATAAGTGCCGTAAATTACCCTAGCGGTCCCTGGAAGACAACGTCAACTGAACGGACTCCTACATTTCCCGCACTCGTTTCACATCCCACACCTGGAACCCAAGGTGAGTCTAAACGCTTGTGCTTTATTAAATAGCCCATGTAACAAAAAAAATATATATATAAGATATGAATTCGAATATGAAAAAAAAATTGATAAGTGGTTTTGTACGACGTATTCCAGGTTGCCACGGGCATACCCACAAAGGACCTCGGCTGGTCGGCGGCAGGGGCCAGCAACATATGCCAACGTACGCAGAGCCTACGTATGAGGACCACAGCAACACAGCTCTCCGCAAACCTTATAGCATACTTTCCACACATGTACAAGTGTATCTCAAAAGAGAGGAAAAGTACACCAGCAGTACAGGTCGGTTAGCACCAACAATACCCACGACCAGCACCGGGGAGCACAGCAATCCCACGAACTAGCAACATCACCATATAGGATCCACTAACATCAACAGCGCACAGGTTCGGCAACCACCACATCGTGCAAAAGCGACGACTACTGCTGTGTGCAACATCAGCGACCAACGGCAGCATTCGTGGTCTCCAGACCGAACATCGCCCAGACCTGCTCAAAAGCATGAGTTCCTAACATCGGTGATGACAGCTATTAACAGCTGGTGGGTAGTTTATGTTAATAACAGAATCTCAAGCTGTAAGACCATCACAAATACATACGCATAATACATAAGTACGGATACAGAGCTTTGTGCAGTCGAGAGAGAGAGACAGGAGAGTTGAGACTTTTGGAGATCTGCCGCAAATAGAATCTGGAAGATTGGAGAGCCCTAGCTGCGGAGAGGAACTAGGTACCTGAGGGAATCACCGATAACGCCGCGAGCGAAACTCGACGTCGGCATAATCAACGTCACCGTCGCCGTCCAACGCCACCGCAGCCGGAAGATTGGAGCAGCGAAGGAAATCTTTCCCCACGTGGCTAAGATTTTTCGTTGTTTAAAACAGGGGCATATGTACATATATTATTTTATGAGTTTTAGTTATGCGTACCTACATTAGTTTGATTCTTACTTTTTCGTTCGGTAGAATTTTTGATTAAGTATTTAAGTTCTGCATCCTTTAGGTTTTATTGGCAATTTTATCAACCTAAGTTTGATATTGACTTTTTGAGTTATTTTCAGCAATCCTGATAAGTTTATTAAATAATTTTGTTTTTCTCCACCTCCCACGCAGCTCGGCTTGCTTGAGTTCGCGATCAAATTTCGAAAATTTTGTTTTTTTCATAGCAATAGCATAAGCATAAGCAAACGTCAAGCTGTGAAGTTCTACTTATATTGTGCTCTGTTTTGTCTTTGTATTTTGCAATGTTTATTGTGCTAATTTCTGAGTAAAAGTTGCTATAAAAAGTGCCTACGAGCATCTTAGTGTGATAATAATCGAAGCTAAGTGAAAGTTTTGTGATTTTTGTGGTTTATATTAAATTTAATTAAATTTCACTAGCTTACATCTAATCTTGCCGAGTCATTTGTTGTTATCATTGTTGTTGTTATTCCTTTGAAGTTAACTGAGATCGTTTCTATTTTTGCACATTTCTTTTTGCTCTTTTTGTTTACTTCGTTTAGTATTTCTTGTCACAGCTGTTTGCGCTGCGTTTATTAAGTGTCACAATACAGTGATACTCAAACTGTTCGCTACATATATTTTAAGCTAAATACATCAGCTCCTAAATTGTTGTGTGTGTTGTGTTAAACTTATTTTGCTTGTCTTTTTATTAACATAAGTGTTATTAAATCTTTCAATATGAAGTGTGATCTTGATAACTGCCAAATTAAAAGCGAATCTGAACGCTACTTATCGTGCTGGCTCTGTGATGGTATTTGCCATCTAAAATGTGCTGGTTTGACAGGAAGAATTCTGGACGCTATTAATGATGGCAAAGGTCTTCGCTGGTCTTGCTTAAAGTGCAGGTCAACCGAAGTTGATCTCTTTAAGTTGTTTAGGCAAACCAGAAATGGGTTTTCTGAGGTAGGGAGAGAGTTGTCGGTACTGACCGAAAAATTTAAACATTATGAAAATGTATTTAAATCTTTTAAATGCTTAGATACCGTACAATCTATGAAGGACATTCATGTGTCAAAACGTAAGCGTCTTCATAGTCCGCCTAATGAAAGGACCGTTCCACGTCAGAACAATCTTCCGAATGACTTAATTAATCTTTCTTCTCCATGTCCACAGACAACGGAGTTATCTTCCTCAAAAGAACATATATCAAAGTCTGCTTCTAATAATAACGACCCTGCAGTATCTTCCCCTTCCCCCGTTGAAGTTGTGGCACCGCCATCTAATCTTCCAACGCTTACTCTACCCTCAATTAGTAACTCAGTTACTCAACCCCGTCCGCCGGTAATCGAGTCTGATACTAGGAGACTGGTTGTGGTTCCCCCAAAGAAGTCTATATTTGTATCTAGATTTTCGAGGGATACTTCCGAGGACGATATAAAGTTTTACATCTCGTCCAAAGTTAAAACTGTCAACTTAAGTATCAGAAAATTTAATTTTAAATATGAAAGAAATATTTCTTCATTTAAAATAGACGTAAATTTAGAAAATTTTGACATGCTGCTTAGTAGTTCTTTTTGGCCCTCCGGAGCTTTCGTTCGTGAATTTGAGTATAGGCCCAACAAAAATAATAATTTAGCAAATATTCCCCGTCAGAATACAGAACCAAAAAACTGATTACTAAATCTGCTTTAAGTATTTATTATCAAAACGTAAGAGGCATAAATACTAAATTAACGAATTTATATCTTAATGGCCTTGAATGCAATTATAATATAATTTCTTTGACTGAAACTTGGCTCAAACCTCACACTTTTAATTCAGAGATTCTTTCAAATAATTATCATATCTACAGAAAAGATCGGGAGGACAGAGTCGGCGGTGGCGTACTCTTTGCCGTAGACTCTTCAATACCATCTGAAGAAGTTAGTCTTCCACACATTGAATCTGCAGAATTCAAATGCATTCGTGTTCAGGTTGGAAGGGGGTTTACTTACTTAGCTCTATGCTATATTCCTCCCCGATCTGACTTATCAGTGTATTCACAACATGTATCTTTACTGAAATCAATTAATTCAATGATTAAACCCTCTGATTCATTGATTGTGTTGGGTGACTTTAATTTACCAAATGTATCATGGAACATCATTGACAATGATATTGTACCTTTCTCGTCTAGCGCGTGCAACAACGTATTTTTAGAGGAGATGGCTGAACTCTGCCTGAATCAAGTTAATGTACTTCGCAATAAGTTTGGCAAAGTATTAGATCTTGTTTATGTTGATGATGCATCTAAGTCGGCTGTAAATAAATGTGACCCACTAGTTTTGCCCGAAGATGTCTACCACCCTGCTATTGAGATATCTTACGAAATTATAAACGATGGTCAAAATTGCGATGTCCAAACATACGAACCAAATATTCGCTTTGATTTTTCGAAAGCCAACTTTAAAAAACTGAATAAAGAATTGTCTAAATTGTCGTGGCCTATATACAAAGAAAAAGTTGAGCAAAGCGTTGCACATTTTAATTGTACTGTACATAGATTATTTGAAAAGTATGTGCCTCAACGCATGTCTGTTCCTGAAGAACAAACACAGTTATGGTTCACTAAAGAACTGAGAAACTTGAAAAACAGAAAGTCACGTTATTTTAGATTACACAAAAAAACCGGCTTACACTCATACTATGTAAAATACTCACTTTTGCGTCACAAGTTCTTTGAATTAAACAAAAAGTGTTATAAAGATTACTTGTGTAAAATCAAACGACGTATAATATATAACCCCAAATCATTTTATGATTTCGTAAACTCCAAGCGAAATGTACGTGGGTTTCCTTCCGCCATGAAGTATCAAAATACCGTCTCTGGTGATAATCAAACAATTTCTAACATGTTCGCTCAGTTTTTTAAATCCAATTATTCCACTAACTCCCAAGCATACTTTGACTATCCTTTTAAACTAAGTCCAATTAACTCAATACATAACCCTATAATATCTCCCGATGATGTTTTAGTTTACCTGAAGTCCTTAAAGCAGTCTTTTAGTTATGGTCCTGACCAGATCCCCACTTGTTTTCTTAGAAATTGTGCTGATTATCTCTATGAGCCGTTAACAGCCTTATTTAATTTGTCTCTTAAAGAGGGCGTTTTTCCAACTGTATGGAAGGAATCGTTCATAACCCCCTTACATAAAAGCGGTAGCAGGTCTTCAGTGGAGAACTACCGGGGCATAGCTAAGCTCTCTGCAATTCCTAAATTATTTGAAGCAATTATAACAAATCGGTTGACGCATTCTATCACTTCAAGCATTTCATACAGTCAACATGGATATTGCAAAGGCAAATCAACTTCTACAAATTTACTTGAATTAACGTCCTATATCTCAAAAGCATTTAGTGAGAGCAAAACTGTTGATGTTATATATACTGATTTCAGTAAAGCATTTGACAAAGTGTGCCACTCGTTGCTCATCTATAAACTTGATCTTCTTGGTCTTCCACCTAATTTTCTACGTTGGATCTCTTCATACCTCTATGATAGATCACAAAGGGTATTGTTTAAAAATACTATCTCTGACGTCATTGATGTTACTTCAGGAGTCCCTCAGGGTAGCCACCTAGGCCCGATTCTGTTCTTGCTTTTTATAAACGATATTTCTACAGATATAAAATTCTCCAAAATTTTAATGTATGCAGATGATGTAAAACTTTATAAATCGTACGTTTCAATTGAAGAAAGGTCTTTGCTACAATCAGACTTAAACAGCATGGCTTACTGGTGTAAAGTAAATCTTATGCCTCTAAATCTTATTAAGAAATGTAAAGTATGCTTCTCGCGAAGAGCTGTTCTGCCAGTTTCTTATATAATAGGTAACCATAAC
>NW_016158003.1:23579-66121 GCF_001687245.7 Rhagoletis zephyria
TTCAGCATTAAGAAAGCGATACTCTCCTCTCTCAATAAGTGAATTATTGACGTAAATACATAAAATAAGCTGATGAATTTAGTTCTGTAGCTGAACAGTTGTAGATCTCGACACTTAACAAACTCCTGCCTCTCGTGACTCGGCACAAAAATTTAAAGTATTAGTTCCGTACGTCATGCGGACTGCGCCCCTCGTGCGGATGGGCGGGAATGGAGGGTAAAAACCGTTGGGATATTATTAATATTCACACTTTTTTTAGTCGCGCCGAGACTTTTTTGTTGCACTTTTTGCGTAATTGCCACTAATTTAATAGTTTTTTATGGTTTTTTGAAGACGTCTTTAAAAAAAAAAAAGGAAATGGAGTTATAAGTTCGCGGTTTAATAGTTTTCTTGTGTCACTAATATAAGTGGTATAGTAGCAGCGCTACTAATTCACACATTTTTTTATTAATTGTCTTGCTGCGACCGTCCATTCATGTGTTCACATTTGAGTCTGACCCGCTCGATGCCCCCAAACGCGAGCGAGTGATCGAACTGTCAAACTCAGAAAAACTCCATACGGTCGGGATAGGCATATGTATGTATGTATGGATATATATTAGTAGGTATTTCGATTCTCTTCCCACACAGGTTCTCAACGGCATGCTGGTACCAACATCGTCGGAGTGAACAGGTGAGTGAAATTTAAGTTCCTTACGTCGGAGTAAGTTTTGCATACCTATGTACATGCATCCATACACCTAATTGAGCACATGCTCAGTTGCATACATTGAATAATTTACATTACTGAAAATTCGTTTGCATATTAGGGTGTATATGAATTTACTATTTTATTTCTTTTTTTTTATTTTTTGAGCCTGTTTTTTTTGTTATTGAATTTAATGAACTTGAATATTTAATATTTTTCTTGGTTCTTTTCGTGTTTAAATTCACGATTAAATTGAATTTTCAAATGGTTAATTTAATATTGTGAGAGCACATCTTGCCGCTATATTTGGTATTGGATTTGGTTCGGGAAATAATAAAAGTTTTTTTGGTTGTAAATATATCCACATAATAAAAGCGTTAGTTTTAGTAAGTAGTTTTTTGTAGCAGCGTTTATCATTCGTATATATATATACATAAAGTTCTGTAATAAACTATGTATTTTTATGGCTGAAGGGCATAAAGAGGGGTAATTATGGAGTGCTAGATTCCTTTTTCTTTGGTGTGGGTGTTGTACTTGTGCAATAGAGGAGAAGTGGGAGTGAGACGAAATGTAGGACGGACCTATACTGATTACTAGACATACGAACTCAAGTCAGAACAAGGGGGCGCAGCTAAGGAACAGGAGTCACAGCAGGGCCCAAGGCTCCGTGAGGACGGCACGGAGAAGGGGAGGGCAGACTCCACCTGACTCGGACTGGCTCTAGCGCTGTCTTTTCTCTTACGCTTCTTGCTTTACTTTTCTCGCTTTTACATTGTTTTGTACTTTTTTTGTTTGTGTATCCAAGGGAAAGGCAGGTAGGAGAGACCCCCCCAACCGACGAGCTAGCACGGGAACGCAAGCATGCCTGCATGCCACCTGGCCCTACTCCCCCAGCATATGGTTACATAACAATGGCGCCCAACGCAATAGCCCCACTAATGTTTATCTTCCTATCTGCTTGTAGCTATCAGTTTTATATTTTTCGGTTTAGATCTTCTCTCTTACCTTTTCTTACTTCCTTATATTTCTCTCTTCGGACGGTTTTAGGGTCATGAAAGCAACATCGGTTAGGATATACCAAAATTGATAAGTGCTCGATTGACAACGTGGGGGGGGGGGTGACTAATGCAACTTCAGGGTGCCTTTCCGAAGCTTCCACACATCTGAAAGTAGTACCTGTAGTGCAATTCACTAACTTTTAACGATAAGATTTGTCGAGATCTAATATAACGATTTTTGTGGTTTGCAGTAACGATTGTGTTATTCGGTAACTCTTTTTAACGACACTAAACAGCTGACATTTTCTTTTTATTTCAATAAAAGAAAGGTGGCATCTCAGCTTAACGAAACGTCAAAAAAAGCGAAAAGCACAAAGAATAATGACGAAAAACAAGTTAGTTTTCTGAATATTTTAATATACTTTTACAAAAAGTAAGTAAAATAAAACGTTTATTTATTTTGTATTATTAGACATATAGAATGGCTTCGTCAGTACCCAGTGTTCAAAAGAGAAGCCGGACCACAGCAGAACAACTAAGTCGCATGGTGGACTTTTTGACGGAAACGTCGGGATTGGCAGGATCAAGGTTCCAGAAGGTTCATGGCAAATCGGACTGCGACAAGAAGTGGAGTGAACTAGCGTCAATGCTGAATAGCCTTGGTGGTTCGGTGAAGAACGTCGACCAATGGCGCACAGTATGTAAAAGTTGTTTAGTAATTTAATACCNAAAAGTTGTTTAGTAATTTAATACCACGTTTAAAATTTTGTTTGGTGCGTGATAGAAAACGAAAGCAGGCAATGACGGGAAACAATCTCATTAATGAAGAGCCACCCACTGAGCTTGAGAGGCGTGTGATTGCCCTTGTCGGTAACGACTATGTGAAGGGCCATGAAACTGTTGCTGAAAGTGTGCCAGTGGAAGAGGTAAAAAGAAAATAAATCGTTATGAATAGCACAGCAGTTAACAATTCTTCCCATCATTAGGAACTCCAACTTCGTATGGAAGAGGGTGATTGAAAGTGTCATCATCGAGATGCCATCTATTTCCCACGAAGTGAGCATTGAGATGTGCACATCGACTCCTGTAACTCCTGCAGGAAAAACGCCTCGTAGAGGTGCAAAAAGAAGGCGTGTGGACGGTGGTACCGAGGCCCAAAAAACATTTTTGGAAATTGCTCAGACCCAAGCAAATGCCTTAAAAGTAATTTACATATTTGTAACCTTACACATTAAAATATTATGACATAATTTTTTCGGTTCTTTTTCAACAGATGCTAGCAGAGTCGTGTGCAGCGAATGTACAAATAGCAAGTAGACAAGCAGATGCTTTGAAGGTAATTTTTTATACATACTAAAAAAATAGTATTACATTCGTATGCTCTTTCAACAGGTGTTAGCTGAAACAAGTACGGCGAGTGTGCAGGTAGCGAAATCGTTGGCCGAAGCTATGACCACAATGGGGGAAGGTTTAAAGGCATGTGCGGATGCCTTTAATAACTTAACAAACGCTATCTACCGCATGTAAATATTGTGTAAATATGTAGTTTTTGAAGTAATTTTTTGTTTTAATATTTATGGTAGTTTTAAGCGCTTTAAATGTAAGTTGAAGTTCTTTTTTGTTTTTATATTTATGTTAGAGTTAAGTTTTCATTTGATAAAGCATCAAGTTCCTTTTGTTTTGTATTTATGTTAGAGTTAAGTTTCGACATAGCATGAAGTTAACTTTTTACATTTAGAATAACTGTTTAAGATATTCGAAGAAGAATTTTTACATATTTGAATTGATCTTTATTTGTTTTTAATAAGCGAGTTATTTGAAGTTGTGTTGATTTTCAAATGAATTCAATGTTTAAAAATTTAGTTGATAGAGAGGTATACGGTCTTACTGCATGTAAGATATACCACATATATTTCTTATATACAATAAGTAATGAAATTTCATTTTGTTAATTCATGTTTTAATTTTGTGNCGCTATCAAGCTGGGAGACAATATCTTCAACCAAGTCTGGGGTTAATCGGTAAAGGTTACGAAACTCAGTTGCAGTCAAGTGGAAAGGGTTGTCCACTTCCCGAAGCAAATGTCTATCCACTGATGAAGGGCTTATTATCTCCTCATCTTGGGATAAAGCGTATGCCAAATACTCAANAATGAATATTTACATATATAATACTAGACTTTAAAAAAATGTACTCAAATTAAAGACAAAATAAGACTGAAGTTATTGATACAAGAGTTTTTATTTACATAAAAATGTTTAGTAAAATGCCAAAATAATTTTATTGTATTCCTTCTGAATTTTTATTTATCAACGTTTTATTCATGTAAAATAATTTGCAATTAGCCGGTCTTGGACGCGTTTTGCTGTTGAAGATTCTTGATTTACATTACTGCTATGTGTCCNGATAGAATGGTATCCATTGTGGTTGACATACGCTTCTTCATGATGTTTTGGGCTCATGATTGACACATGAGTGCAATCGATAGCCCCAATAGTACCTCCTACAAATGGTGCGGATGCTGAGGCGAAAATTTCTTTTGCAGCTTGCCGCTCTATTTGGGTCATTGGAAACCTAACCTTTGTTATTGCATCCGTTACGCGATGTATACAGCGACTTACGGACGACTGGCTCATGGATATCCCCCATTGCTCTCCGACGGGACGTTGATAACAGCCAGTTGCGAAGAATCGCAAGGCAGTTAGAACCTTTAAGACTTACAAAAGCATTTAAAATTGAAAAATACTTGTAAATTACATTATTTACCTGTTTCTCTGTCGTTATCGCAGTTATTCTTCGACCCCTTAATTCGCTATCAAGCTGGGAGACAATATCTTCAACCAAGTCTGGGGTTAATCGGTAAAGGTTACGAAACTCAGTTGCAGTCAAGTGGAAAGGGTTGTCCACTTCCCGAAGCAAATGTCTATCCACTGATGAAGGGCTTATTATCTCCTCATCTTGGGATAAAGCGTATGCCAAATACTCAAATGCCATTTTTAACAAAAAGTTTTTCTTTTATATATTACTTAAGTAAATTCGCGATCTATATTATTTTATTTTAACTCAAATGAAATATCAAATTTTCTTTTGTCGATGCCGCTAACAACTTCAAAATATTCGTCGTTTACTTAACGAGTAATCGAGTAGTTAACGACAACAGCTGATCAAGCGATAGCGAATATCGTTAAAATATGTTTAGCGAATTGTCAAATCGTTAAAATCGTCGTTAAGTTTTCTTAACTATTCGATAATCGTTAAAATATAATGGCGAATTCCACTACTGAAGTCTGCATTGTCACAAATAGCATTTATGTTGTTTTTGTTTACGTTTTGAGGGTATCTTCGCAAGCTACCGTGTGTGAAGTTAAACACCGCGCTCACGTGAGGTTTGTAGTATGGATTTTGAGGGGGTAGCTTACAGGGTATCAGGGGTAGTGCGGCTACCACTTCTAGGGCGTAGGCTCTGACTGTAGACGTGCCACATTTAGTCATAGCAAAAACAAAGCTGGGGGTTTTAGTTGACAATTGACGTCGGACGATAGACATTTCGGCAAACACTCCCACAATGACCTCGCCAAGGCAACACCCGAACACACCAAAACACATACTCGTAGATACGTTTACAAAACAAAAATAAAGAATCGAAGTTTGATAGGTTTACATGTATATGCATACACTGTCACAGGAATAAATTGCGAAACAAATCTAAAACTAGCATCTGAAGTCTCATTTTATTTTATTATATCTTTTTTTTCTAATTTTTATATTACATTCCATTTTATATTGAATTCCACGTATTTCTGTTATTCTAAGATTTGTATTATATATTAATATAATCTTTTATTCACTTTATAAAGTTAACCTTTACGTTGAAGTTTTTGAATTTCTGTTGATGTCTTTTTTTGCGATTTTTTTTGTATGTTTTTATAATTTTCTTATTTAGTTTGTTTTATTTTTATATTTTTTTTTTGGAATTTTTTGTGAATTGAATTTTGAATTACTTTTCTTTCTCCTTATAACTACATACATATACCGCGAGTGATTGAATTTTTGAAACTGCGGATTCTTGAACGAAAGCTTGAGAGAGTGAACTTTGGCAGTTATTGTCTTAGGGTGAATGGAGGAAGCTGAAGGTGAGCGTGAAGAGAGAATAGTAAGTGGTCTGGGTCTGCTTAATTCGAACCGTAGGGTTACCCGTAGTGGTTCTATGGCACTAGAAAACCAAGTGGTTGGGCCGCTCTTCACTCAGATTGACACCGGTATTGTACACCCAGTGGACTTCGTGCCCACTGACTACCTCAACAGGTGCGCAGCAAGGGTATTTGGGAATATTGGCCAAGACGCGTTACGCCAGCCGACGATTAGGTTCATCAACCAGGTTGAGATAAACACTTCTCATCACAGTTTAAGCTTCACACGCAAGCTCGCGGAATTATTGCAAATGTCCGACGGGGATGAGGAGAGAACGCCGCCAAGCGACACGGGAGCTGCCGGTTCCAAAGCGCAGGGTGGTGGACCAAGTTCATATGGATCACAGCGACATGTTCGCAGAATGCGTTAACGTGGTCCATCATATGCGCGACAATGTAGCGAGCCTCAACAACCGTGTGGCTGCGGTAGAAACTTCAGCCCAAGGAGCAACCCGCCGACCAACAATGGCATCTACTCCAGATGCACCGAATAGGCGTGATGAAGAAGGCGGTGCCCTGGGGGAGGTTATTCAGGTTCGCGGAATGAAGCTAAACGTTGGAAGAAAGAAGACCTTGAAAAATGGTACGTTAAATTCGACGGGTCAGGCAAGGGAATTACGGTAGAGAGTTTTCTATTCCACCTCGAAAAACTAAGGGAACAATATGACATTTCTTTCTTTCAATTGTTTACTGATTTCCACTGTCTGGTCTCCGGTACCGCCCTGAAGTGGTACTGGCAACTTCTTAAGGACAACGCAGAAGATCCTAACTTCGGCTACTTCGAGTTGAAAGCCGAGTTGTTAAGCCATTTCAGGACGGCGGAGTCAGACTACGAAATTATCAGGGAGATAATGGAAAGAAAGCAAATACCACAAGAAAGCTTTGACGATTTTTACGGGGATGTACATAACCTGACCTTCCGACTCAGGAAGAAGATTCCTGAAAAGGTACTGGTTGGCATAATCAGGGGTAACCTGAGGTCATATATAGCCAATCTAACATTTGCATCTAAGATCGAGACTTTAGCCGAATTGAAGAGTGAGTGTAGAAGAGCTGAAAAGCTAATAAAAGAGAATAAGAATAGGTCAAAAGTAGTAAACGAACTTGAATTTACTGAATTCCTACCCGTTGAAAAGATAGAAGAAATAGGCAAGACCCCGCGAAATAGGTCTCAACAAGCCACTCCCGCCAACCAAAATGTGTCCTCGTCCAGTCATCCCAATGTCCCAAAGTCCACTATTAGTTCGTTTTGTACGTCCCCATTCCATTTAATGTTATGTTTCTCCTGTGGCATGCCTGTTGATCACTTTACCAAGAACCCTTCGGAAGCTCTAAAAGAAAATAAATGTAAGTCTGCGTTTCACAATATGATTTGTTTTTCATGTGGAAGTGATGCGTCTTTTTGTGTATTTAAACCAGATAAGGGAAACCTGAGGCTGGCGGAGATTACCGGCGAATCTCGCCAGGAACAGAGGGACCCGGAAAATCCACAATAAAAATTTTAAAAAGAGAAAAGTCAGCAATAATAGGAGGGAATTGTTTGGGAAAAAAATTAATGGAGCAGCCACAAAATACGATACTAAAGGTTTACATCAGAGGAAAGTTGAATACGAGGAAGCAAGAAGAAGGATATTTTGTGAGGAGTTGATTAATAGAAAAAAGAGCAGGAACTTTAGGAAAATTCAAGAAATGAGGGAAAAGAGGAAAACACTTAGAAGAATTCATAGCAAAATTATATCAACAATAGTAACGCTAAAAGGGGACAACAGGTTTTATGCGAAGACTGAGATAGGGGGAAAAGAAGTGCTTGTGCTTCTAGATTCAGGGGCAGGCGCAAGTTGTACGGGAAAAGATGCAGATGTCCTTCTCCGAGGCAAGGAAAACCTGATTATGCCAATCAGAGGACAGAACATACGGACGGCGAACGGGGCAGAAACGGCTGTGATAGGCGTCATCACGCTACCGGTCCAATGGGACAATATGACAAAAGACCTGGAGTTTTTAATTGTGCCCGGTCTACAACAGGAAGTTTACTTCGGAGTCGATTTTTGGCAAGCGTTTGGCCTAAAGGTTGTTAGTAGGGGATTAAGTGCAAACAGTGCCGTCGTGTCAGAGCTCGTACCCGCCGAAGATGACCTTTCGTTTGATGCATTACAACACACTCTCACAGCGGATCAAGCAATGGCATTGGAACGAGTCAAGGTTCAGTTCCCATCTTTTGCCATTTTGGGGTTAAGGAAAACAGATATGGAAGAACATATAATAGAAGTAACCGATGAAAATCTACTTGTAAAACAGAGGTTTTATCCCATATCTCCTGCCATACAGAAATTAATATACAGCGAGCTGGACAGGATGTTAGAGATGGGCGTAATAGAAGAAAGCAACTCCAGTTGGAGCTCTCCAGTGTCCTTAGTCGTCAAAGGTACAAAGAATAGGTTGTGTTTAGATGCGAGGAAAGTAAATGAGCGGACGATAAAGGACGCGTACCCTCTGGTACACATCGATAGCATTTGGAGCCGCCTGCAAAATACTCGATACATATCAGCCATAGATTTGAAGGATGCTTTTTAGCAAATCCCGCATGAAAAGAAGTCTAGGGAGAAAACTGCTTTCACCGTGCCCAGCAGGCCGCTATATCATTTCACAGTGATGCCATACGGCTTATGCAATGCTGCACAGCGAATGTGCAGGCTAATGGACAAGGTTATACCTGCCTCATTACGATAGTCAGTCTTTGTTTATTTAGACGATTTACTTGTGTGTTCTGTCGATTTTTCGTCTCATTTGTGTCTGTTAAAAAAGGTCGCTAAATGTCTTAGAGATGCCAAGTTAACCATTAATGTCGAAAAAAGAAAATTTTGTTTCAAAGAGGTCAGATACTTGGGCTTCGTGGTAGGCAATAGGTGTATTCGCACAGATGCCAATAAGGTGGCAGCCGTGAGAGATTTTCCAGAGCCACGTACTCCGAAGCAGCTAAGGTGGTTCCTGGGGATGGCAGGATGGTACCGTAGATTTATCCAGGCCTACGCGACAATTGCAGCGCCGCTGCACGACTACCTCTCTAAGGATAAGATAAAGAAGTTTACAATGACGGATGACGCCAGGTCGGCATTTGAATGTTTGAAACAGCGACAGCACCAGTTCTGACTCACCCAGACTTTACCCGACGATTTTACATTCAATGTGACGCATCGACCGACGGAGTAGGCGGGGTACTGTTTCAGCTTGACGACGAACACAACGAATGGCCCATAGCGTATATTTCGGCCAAGCTAAACAAGGCACAACGTAATCACAGCATAACGGAATTGGAGTGTTACGCAGCAGTGATAAGCATTAAAATATTTAGGCCTTACGTCGAAGGACTACCCTTTACGGTCATTACCGACCACGCGAGCTTAAAATGGTTGATGAACCAGAAAGATTTGTCTGGCCGGCTCGCAAGATGGAGCTTGAAATTGCAAGGGTACGACTTTGACATTCAACACCGCAAAGGATCGCAGAACACAGTGCCGGATGCTCTATCACGAGTGGACACGGCCGAAATTGATGTTAATAGCCGAATTGTAGATATCTGCTTAGACTCAGCTTGCTTCCAATCCGAGGAATATGAAGAACTTAAAAAGACGGTGACTGATAACTTGGACAAACTACCTGATCTCTTTGTTTCGGACGGTTACGTTTACAAACGGACGCAGTTCAATAGGGGGGACGATCTTCAGCAGGACCATACCTGGAAGCTCTGGGTACCGACAGAGCTTCGTGAGGGCCTGGTTGATTTGTCTCACGGTTCGCCATCTGCTGGACATGGCGGTGTTCATAAGACCCTAGCCAGAATCCGTGAGAAATACTACTGGCCAGGTATGGTGACCGATGTCCAAAGCTATATAGAACAATTCGATGTCTGTAAAGGAAGTAAAACCCTAAATTCGTTCCATAGACCACCAATTGGCAAGCAACATTTAACAGAGCGACCTTTTCAACGATTGTTTGTCGATTTTATGGGTCCATACCCACGTACGTCTGATGGTAATGTCTTTGTGTTTGTTTGTCTAGACCACTTCTCTAAGTTTGTGTTTTTAAAGGCGATGCGCAAAGCTACTTCAGCTGACGTGATAAAGTTTTTGGAAGAAGTTTTCCACATATTCGGGGTACCGAAGAATGTTCACTCTGATAATGGCAAACAATTTGCCTCAGAGGCATTCAAGTCCTTTCTAGAAGAGTATGGTACAAAGCATGTAGGTACCGCTTTTTACTCGCCACAGGGCAACGCCGCGGAGAGAGTGAACCGTTCGGTGCTACAGATTGTTAGGTCATACGTGAAGGGTAACCACAAAAACTGGGATAATTATATAAGCGATGCCGCATTCGCCCTTCGCAGCGCAGTACATACGTCCATCGGAAGCTCGCCATACTTCGCCACATTCGGTATGCCTATGCTGCAGCATGCTGCATCGTACGAGCTATACCGCAAACTAGGCGCTATTAAAGATGTTGAATGTGAGGTGCAGACTACTCCGGGCAGGCTGCAGCTGATTAGAAATAAAATAAGTGTGGAGCTGAAGTTAGCACACGAAAGAAGCGCAAAGGTGTATAACACAAGAAGCAGAGAAGTGAAGTTTCAAGTCGGACAAGTGGTATACCGCCGAAACTTCAAACAAAGTTCACAAGTCGATAGTTATAACGCGAAACTTGCAACAAAGCACTTGAAGTGCATTGTATTAAAAGTGATCGGTAACTCAATGTATGAATTGGGTGACATGAAGGGAAAAAGAATCGGGGTATACCACGCTAAGGATATGTTTGTAGGATAGGTCGAATGTCTTGGGATATATGTTTTATGTTGCATGTTATTTGTTTCTGATGACCAATGTCTATATATGTTTTTATGTTAGCCCCTAGGTATAAATTAACCCAGTGATTCTTACTTACGTACTTGACCCATATTTAATTATACTTAGTTTATGACTTGACTTTTTGCGATTATACATATACACATTTATTTATGTAATTATTTTTATGGTAAGTATTTTTTCTTAGTATTTATACATTTATTTTTATCTGTGATGTATTTATTGATTCAGTTATGTGTTATAGTTTTATCTATTCTGTGATTTTTTTTACTACTTGACCTGATATGATATATGCTGTGATATTTTTACGTATTTACTTATTTTATGTTATTTTATTTTATGTTATTTTATTTTATCTTATTGTTACTTCTTTTATTCATTTATTCGTTCATGCAGTTATTCACTAACTATACTAGCTGCTGTTTTAGGGCTCAAGTAGCTGTGATATAGATACAAGTAGCAAGTATGCACATATGTAGATGTAGCACGTGCCGTGTGACATAGCTTATAGATATATTCTTACGTACAAACACCCAGTGATAGACGGCGGGTTAGGGAGAGAGAGAGTTTTAAAAGCCCGGCTGTAGGGCGTGGGTCGAGGCCACACGTGCGGCGCAGGAGAAAAAGGAGCAAGCGCTGCGCTAAAAACTTTCTTTACGCACACGCTCCATAATGCGGGCACCATCGGCGGGAGCGAGCCTGTAGCGCCAGCGGTGTTGCGTAAAGATGCGTATACGTTTGTTTGTATACATGTGGCTACAACAAAGTCCTCATTGTGCTGAAAAAGAAATGCACATTTTTTTACAGCGGTGCGAGTCTTGGCTAACCCTACGGGTGAAGTATGAGTGACTAGGTAGTTTTTTTGCCTGATCGTCCTTATAAAAGGCCCTGACGAAGGCCAACGGCACAATCAGTTAGTGGCAGTATTATTGGCGGTTATATTGGCGGTATCAAAGTGTGTGCGCGATTATTGATTCGATGTGAGTGTAAAAAAAAAATAAAAAAATATATATATATAATAAAATAAGTGCCGTAAATTACCCTAGCGGTCCCTGGAAGACAACGTCAACTGAACGGACTCCTACATTTCCCGCACTCGTTTCACATCCCACCCCTGGAACCCAAGGCGAGTCTAAACGCGTGTGCTTTATTAGCACATGTAACAAAAAACATATATATAAGATATGAATTCGAATATGAAAAAAAAATTGATAAGTGGTTTTGTACGACGTATTCCCAGTTGCCACGGGCATACCCACAAAGGACCTCGGCTGGTCGGCGGCAGAGGCAATCCGGGCCAGCAACATATGCCAACGTACGCATAGCCTACGTATGAGGACCACAGCAACACACCTCTCCACAAACCTTGTAGCATACTTGCCACCCATGTACAAGTGTATCTCAAAAGAGAGGAAAGGTACACCAGCAGTACAGGTCGGTTAGCACCAACAATACCCACGACCAGCACCGGGGAGCACAGCAATCCCACGAACTAGCAACATCACCATATAGGATCCACTAACATCAACAGCGCACAGGTTCGGCAACCACCACATCGTGCAACAGCGACGACTACAGCTGTGTGCAACATCAGCGACCAACGGCAGCATTCGTGGTCTCCAGACCGAACATCGCCCAGACCTGCTCAAAAGCATGAGTTCCTAACATCGGTGATGACAGCTATTAACAGCTGGTCGGTAGTGTATGTTAATAACAGAAGCTCAAGCTGTAAGACCATCACAAATACATACGCATAATACATAAGTACGGATACAGAGCTTTGTGCAGTCGTGAGAGAGAGACAGGAGAGTTGAGACTTTTGGAGATCTGTCGCAAATAGAATCTGGAAGATTGGAGAGCCCTAGCTGCGGAGAGGAAGTAGGTACCTGAGGGAATCACCGATAACGCCGCGAGCGAGACTCGAAGTCGTTGATTATGCCGACCACCGTCGCCGTCCAGTGCAGCCGGAAGATTGGGGCAGCGAAGGAAATCTTTCCCCACGTGGCTAAGATTTTTCGTTGTTTAAAACAGGGGCATATGTACATATATTATTTTAGGAGTTTTAGTTATACGTACCTACATTAGTTTGAGTTTAGATTGATTCTTACCTTTTCGTTCGGTTGAATTTTTGATTAAGTATTTAAGTTCTGCATCCTTTAGCTTTTATTGGCAATTTTATCCACCTAAGTTTGATATTCACTTTTTAAGTTGTTTTCAGTAATCCTGATAAGTTTCTTAAAGAATTTTGTTTTTCTCCACCTCCCACGCAGTTCGGATTGCTGGAGTTCGCGATCAAATTTCGAAAATTTAGTTTTTTTCACACTTTTTTTAGTCGCGCCGAGACTTTTTTGTTGCACTTTTTCCGTAATGGCCACTAATTAAATAGTTTTTTTTATGGTTTTTTGAAGACGTCTTAAAAAAAAAGGAAATGGAGTTATAAGTTCGCGGTTTAATAGTTTTCTTGTGTCACTAATATAAGTGGTATAGTAGCAGAGCTACTAATTCACACATTTTTTTTATTGATTTTCTTGCTGCCACCGTCCATTCATGTGTTCACATTTGAGTCTGACCCGCTCGATGCGGTCGGGATAGGCATATGTATGTATGTATGGATATATATTAGTAGGTATTTCGATTCTCTTCCCACACAGGTTCTCAACGGCATGCTGGTACCAACATCGTCGGAGTGAACAGGTAAGTGAAATTTAAGTTCCTTACGTCGGAGTAAGTTTTGCATACCTATGTACATGCATCCATACACCTAATTGAGTACATGCTCAGTTGCATACATTGAATAATTTACATTACTGAAAATTCGATTGCATATTAGGGTGTATATGAATTTACTATTTTATTTCTTTTTTTTATTTTTTGAGCCTGGTTTTTTTGTTATTGAATTTAATGGACTTGAATATTTAATATTTTTCTTGGTTCTTTTCGTGTTGAAATTCACGATTGAATTGAATTTTCAAATGGTTAATTTAATATTGTGAGAGCACATCTTGCCGCTATATTTGGTATTGGATTTGGTTCGGGAAATAATACAAGTTTTTTTGGTTGTAAATATATCCACATAATAATAGCGTTAGTATTAGTAAGTAGTTTTTTGTAGCAGCGTTTATCATTCGTATATATATATATACATAAAGTTCTGTAATAAAGCAATTGAAATATGAATTTTATGTATTTTTAAAGCTGAAGGGCATACAGAGGGGTAATTATGGAGTGCTAGATTCCTTTTTTTGGTGTGGGTGTTGCACTTGTGCAATAGAGAAGTGGGAGTGAGACGAAATGTAGTACGGACCTGCACTGATTACTAGACATACGAACTCAAGTCAGAACAAGGGGGCGCAGCTAAGGAACAGGAGTCACAGCAGCGCCCAAGGCTCCGTGTGGACGGCAAGGAGAAGGGGAGGGCAGACTCCTCCTGACTCGGACATACATAAAGTTCTGTAATAAAGCAATTGAAATATGAATTTTATGTATGTTTATAGCTGAAGGGCATAAAGAGGGGTAATTATGGAGTGCTAGATTCTTTTTTTTTGGTGTGGGTGTTGCACTTGTGCAATAGAGGAGAATTGGGAGTGAGATGAAATGTAGTACGGACCTATACTGATTACTAGACATACGAACTCAAGTCAGGACAAGGGGGCGCAGCTAAGGAACAGGAGTCACAGCATCGCCCAAGGCTCCGTGTGGACGGCAGACTCCACCTAACTCGGACTGGCTCTAGCGCTGTCTTTTCTCTTACGCTTCCTCCTTTACTTTTCTCGCTTTTACATTGTTTTGTACAGATCCACTTAGGCATGATTATTCCTTTTTTTGTTTGTGTATCCAAGGGAAAGGCAGGTAGGAGAGACCCCCCCAACCGACGAGCTAGCACGGGAACGCAAGCATGCCTGCATGCCACCTGGCCCTACTCCCCCAGCTAATGGTTACATAACAAACTATGTCCTCAAGGCGAATTTATACAAGGTGGTGTTGATGGCGAATTTATATTTTCGCCGCGGTACTTCCTAATGTCAAAATGATGTGTTTGTTGTAATCAAGGCGAATTCATATTACAACAAACACATCATTTTGACATTAAGAAGTACTGCGGCGAAAATCTAAATTCGCCAGTAACACCACCTTGTATAAATTCGCCTTGTATATCCTCATATCGCCAGGTTATTCCTCCAATTTTTGATACTTTTATAATTATTCGTCAAATTATAATTTCAGGTTGTGACTAAAAAATTTTCTGTTACGTTATGTGGAATAGTTATGCCTGTTACTTTTTTATTTCAGTTACTTTATTCATACGATAGTACCGTATCAACGGCACGCTTAAACATTTTCATTTAATTTTAATATCAACTCTCTTTATGTCAGCTTATATTACATTACTTATGTAATTATTATATTATATCGATGGCTGAGTGGAAGATCGACCTATCTCGGCAGCCAGTTCGAAAACGACCGATCTCAGAAAATTTTTGAACAACGCTCCATCTCAGAAAACTTTTTAAGAACGCCCTACTTCAGAATTTGATCGGAAAACGCCCTATCCCGGAATTTAGTTGAAGAACGCCCTATCTCAGCTGCCGATTCAAAATTGCCCTATCTCAACTTATTTTTAATGTATTTTCGTTTGAAATAGGGCGTTTGTGAACCAAATTCTGAGATAGGGCATTATTCAACCTAATTCTGAGATAGGGTGTTTTTCAATAAAATTCTGAAATAGGGCGTTTTTCAATCAAATTCTTAAGTAGGGCGTTCTTGAAAAGTTTTCTGAGATAGAGCGTTTTTGAACTGGCTGTCGAGATAGGTCGATCTTCCACTCAGCCATCGATATGTAGTATTATCTTCTCTTGTTTTAAAACTTTTAATTTTATATTTAATGAACCGACTTCATTTTTATGTGTAAATTAATCAGATATTTGCTTTAACAAAACTCAACAGGTCAGCACGACATACTCGTCGAGGAGCCATTATGAACTGATACCTGAGCTTTAGCAAGTAAAGCCCAAAATACAATAACGCAGTGTCAGCGGCAGTTTTTTGAAATCAGCTGTTTTTTAGAAAGTGTGGTGTCCAATGAAGCGACTCACAATACAGCAGTGGCAGCTAGCAGTACTGCCCAGGTTAGCCCAAATTCTAAATTCACTGCCACTGCCTTCATCGCAGCAAACTTCGCATGCGGAATTTGACATAAATGAAACGCAGCCAACATCTGTTGATGTCACTGAAGCCTAAAAGGCAACAACAAAAATGTAAACAAACAAAAGGGAATGCCAAAAAAAAACAGTCACTGACAACGCCGTATTGTGTTTGCTACGGCAGTGGCTGCCAATATTAGCAGTAACAGCTGATTTTAAAAACTGTCACTGCCACTGCCACTGCGCTATTGTATTTTGGGCTTAAACGACCCCTTGTTATAAGTGTTCAATCATCAATGTAGGAATGTTCGATATCGTATCGATTATTCTGAATATCGATATTTCATGGCACGATAATCGATTTTTTGAGTCGATATTCCAAGGTCGATATATCGAAGACATCGATACTTTACCCGCAATATCGAAATTTAAGTTGAAATTTATTTTTGATCTACAAAAAAGTGTATGGGAAAATACTCAAGTAGGTTTAATCAGCAGCTTGTGTGATTTATTTAGCTCTTAAGTTTGACAAACCGCTTGAGTCGACCGGCATGCCGTATTAATCCTCAGTAAATATACAAGATGGAAATGACACAATTAGGTGAGTTGACAGGCAGTCAATTGGAAGTAGGATTTTCAACATCAATTTTTCCGATATCGATATTGTTCAGCCCGATATATCGCCATATCGATTTTACATGCAATGAATTAAATCGATTCATCATATCGATACTTTCTTAAATATCGAACATTCCTACATCAATGCTTTTATTTCAATGGCCTCCGACCAGTGTTGCCATTAGAAATGTTCGATATTTAAGAAAGTATCGATATCATGAATCGATTTAATTCTTTGCATGTAAAATCGATATGGCGATATATCGGACTGAACAATATCGATATCGGAAAAATCGATGTTGAAAATCCTACTAACTTTAGTATTTTCCCATACACTTTTTTGTAGATGAAAAATAAATTTCAACTTAAATATCGATAATGCAGGCAAAGTATTGATGTCTTCGATATATCTACCTGGGAATATCGATTCAAAAAATCGATTNAAATTTGATGTCTTCGATATATCTACCTGGGAATATCGATTCAAAAAATCGATTATCGCACCATAAAATATCGGTATTCCGAATAATCGATAGGATATCGAACATTCCTAGTTGCCATCTGGCCCCTATATTAATAGTCTACAGGGTTGCATTAGTATTATGGGTCGATTCTCGGTAGCAAGTCAACTTCAGTTGCTAGTTGTCAAAACGATATTACAGATGGCAACTGGCAACTTTCAACTGACAACTGCAGTTGCAACAAAGTGTGTATACAGGCGACTACATTTTTGTGGTTGGTGGGAATGTTTTTGGAGCGTATTTAGGAGCAAAAATTGAAAAGTGTGTCATATATTTTACTTTTTAATAATTTGAACAAAAATAATATTTTGCAATGCAGTTCGCTTTTACAGAATATGGTGAAAATAACAAAATAACTTGAAATTTTAGTTCCTGTGGAGTACGCCCTTTTGTGAAAAAAATTATCAACTGAAGCACCTCTTTTAAAGCTACCGACACACCAAGTTTTCCAAATTGAAGTCATTACTGTGGCACTTCCTTCTGAGAAAAATCGAAGAGGTGCGCAAGCTTTTATGAGTGGAGGTATTGAAGTTGAATAAAGTGGTTCATATGTTTATTAACCAATTATGCTACAGCTTCTTTCGGAAGTCCTAAATATGCTTTTAAAATGAAGACAAAACGATAATAAAAGAAAATCCTTGAAAGCTTACTTTTGCTTACAGTGCATGCGGTAGCTCTAGAGGATTGGAATTATCCTTTAAGGGCCAATTTCATATTAATATTTAAACGGCACTTAAGTATAATTGTGGATTGTTGTTTAAATTCCATTTAGCTTTCGTTGGGTTTCAGATCAACTTTATTTAGGTATGACAATTGGCAGCACTGCTGCTTGTTCCTTGAAATAATAGAGAGCGAATACGTTCCACTTTTGGATCGTAAATGTCTTCTTCTTTGTGCACGAAACAGCCCGGACTTTTTTCCGGGTACAAATGTACAAAAAGGCAAGTTGAAATAACAGCTGTTGTTGTTTAAATCCGGAAGCAAATTTTATAAAACACAAAAGTGGAAAATACCACAGAATTTTCAGAAAATGTAGTCATTTAATAATTTTATTAGCCATATAAGAAAATACACGTAAAACCATTGTTTAGAGCTAATTTGTTGATTCCGGGCACGAAATGTGGTTTTTTGCGTTCCTCGTGCTCTGGGCACTTCTGGCACGTGTTGACACATTTTTGACACATGTGAGAGAGTAACTTATTTTTACGCTCTAATTACCGAACAAGCCCGGAAAGCGTGTGGAACATTGCTAATGCATCTAGCAATAGGTTCATTTTTGGCATAATTCGTGGTATGCAGTGCACCAACCAATATCCTATTGTTTCTTAAATTACGCGGGGGCTTATATATGAGCAAATTTGTTAAATAAGCGCAATTTATGTGCCCATTGATTAAATTTATAAATAAATGTAATGGAGAAGTAATCTCTTCTTTCCTTCAAAGACTGGAGACCCAGCAATTTCCGTCTGCCAATGTAGGGAGGAACATAACCTTGCCAGGGCAACTTGCAAATAGCGAATTTGGTTAAAATCTTTTGAACTCTTTCTATTTTGATCGAGTGCACTTCGTAATATGGACTCCATATTATAGAACAGTATTCCAGACGGCTTCTTACTAAAGAGATATAAAGGGATTTTAAAGTTACTGGATCTCTGAACTCTTGAGTATTGCGCCTAATAAAGCCTATCATTGAGAACGATTTAGATACAATATAGTCAACGTGTTTTGTAAACGCGAGAGTGGAGTCAAAAATAATGCCGAAATCTTTTATTTCAGTGCTCCGCTTTATAATAGCGCAACCATCTAATTTATATATCAAAAGATATATCTCTACTAGACTTCCTCGAAAACGTAACTACACAACATTTACCTATATTTAGGTTCAAACAGTTTAATGTACTGCTGAAATTCATCTAGATCGAGCTGAAGACGATTACAATCTAAGAGATCACGTACAACTGAAAAAAGCTTTACATCATCTGCAAACATCAGGCAGTTTGCAAAATTAAAACAGTTAGGCAAGTCGTTTATAAATAGAATAAACAAGAGTGGTCCACAATGCGTGCCCTGTGGTATGCCCGACCATGCATTAACAGTCACTTGAGATGTTGTTGATCCAATTTTCACAAGTAACTTTCTTTGCGTTAGAAAGCTCTCGAAAAAATCTAGCAGTGTACCACTAATACCGTAACTTCTCAGCTTTTGTAAAAGTATACTCAGGGCTATCACGGAATCCATCGTAGAAAATCTACGAATTCGGATTCCCTGCCTGCTACGAATACGAAGAAAATTGCTATCACTGAATCCGAGTGAACTCGAAAATATCGTTGCCAGCTTCGAAATTAGCTAGTGCAAAAGAAATAATAGACATTTACGTATGCCATTTTGCTCACGCTGCCCCAGAAGTCACAATGGCCGAGTGGGCAAAGCACTAGACTGCTAGTTGAGAGATCCGGGTTCGAGTCCGAGTCGTCGGGCAGCGGAGCTTCTTTTTCTTTTTTTATTTAATTTTTGTTTATTTTTTTTTAATAAATTTGATTTTCTAGTTTAGATTTTATTCTTTTAAAGAGAAAAATATATATTTTTTTAAATTAATTTTAATGATATTAAAGTAATAATTTTAGGTTAGGTCGGGTTGCAGTCCAGAAGTAGGACACACGTAGACTCAGGGTCCTTTGTGATACCGCATGAGGGTTTTTTAATTATCCCCATCCCCTGTAAACCACTTGGTGCTTAGCAAGAATGTGCAAAGACTTCTGACGTTCACCTCTTTGAGGTCATCGAGATCGTCGAAGAAATAGCTCCGGGAGCTTTTTCTCTCCGTTTTGATAGAGTGGGGAACTGACAGAGAAGATTTGGGATGGTTTCCTCTTCGTCTATATCCATACAGCTTCTGCAGTAGTCGTTCCAAGGTGCGCCCAATCTAGCTGCGTGTAATCCGATCAGACAATGTCCGGTGAGAACTCCATTCACTATACGAATGTTCTGCTTACTTAGATTAAGTAGAGACTTGGTGCACTGGGCGTTCATGGCGGGCCAGAGCGTTATGGCAATGTGACAGGTTGGTTCCATTCGCCATCTTTCATTGGCAACTTCTATGAATTTTTCATTCAGTAGATATTTGCATGTTCGAAGAGGGATTCCGAGAGTATCCCTTATGTCTGTATCAGGCAATGTCGTTCCATGACGCGCGAGTTCGTCAGCCTTGCAGTTTCCCTGAATGTCGCAATGGCCAGGTACCCAGACAACGTGTGTGCTGAATGTCTCAGCCATCTCGTTGAGAGATTGGCGGCATTGAGCAACTACTTATGAAGTCAGCGACATGTTTCTCAGAGATTTTACTGCCGCCTGGCTGTCAGTGAAGATGTAGATT
Source organism: Rhagoletis zephyria (assembly GCF_001687245.7). Classification (NCBI taxonomy): domain Eukaryota; kingdom Metazoa; phylum Arthropoda; class Insecta; order Diptera; family Tephritidae; genus Rhagoletis; species Rhagoletis zephyria. The sequence goes on from NW_016158003.1 coordinate 43,965, forward strand.
TCATGACTAGGAATCGTATCACACTGGACCAGTGATGCGGCCTTTGAGATAGCTATCAGTTCCGCCTGAAAAACACTGCAGTAATCAGGGAGGCGGAAGCTGAATGATATGCCTAACTGTTCCGAATAGACCCCACCACCTACTCTTTTTTCGAGCTTCGATCCGTCCGTATAGACATGGATGGATCCGCTCTTCCTGACAGTGTCCATTGACCATTCCTCCCTTGAGGGAAGAAGGGTCGTGAACACTGCCTTGGAAGTGCGGGTGGGCGGAATGTAATCGGTTGTCGGAAACTGAGTAAGGTCGTTCAGAATTTTGCAGTGACCTATATGTGGATGCGTCCATTTGTTGGTCGCGTTGAGCCTAATGGCGATACTACATGCTAACAGCTAGCTAGATCCATGTTACGATTTTGGGCTCCAGACCCCAGTTTTTGCCAATAGCCCTGGTGCAGGAGTATAGGGCAGTTGTGGCTTTGCGGACCCTTTCATCGATGTTAGGTCCCCAATTTAGTTTCCTATCCAGAATTAGACCTAAATATTTAACCTGATCAGTTCTCTGTAGTGTGGCGCCATTCAAAGTGACATTTCCGAGAGATGGACAGATGTGTTTCCTTGTGAACAGTACGAGTTCTGATTTTGTGGAATTTACTCCCAAACCACGATTTCTGCACCATCGCGAGAGATTGTTTAGTATACCTTGAATGAGACAAGCCAGGGTTGCTAAATGTTTACCTGTAGCCGTAATGGCAACATCATCGGCGTAGGCTACCACTATGCCGCCGTTTCTTTCTATTTCTTTCAGCAAACTGTCAACGGCAATGTTCCATAGTAGAGGTGAGAGTACACCTCCCTGGGGGGTTCCCCTTGCCGCGTACTTTTTGACGGCGGCGTCCCCTAGGTCTGAGTTTATTACCCGATCCCGGAGGAGATTGTTGACAAACGCTATCAACGTGTTGCAAAGTCCAAGTTCCTGGAGCGGTGAAATAACTGCATCCGGACTGATATTATTGAAAGCACCCTCAATGTCCAAGAAGACAGATAGAGAATACTCTTTGTAGTACAAAGATTTCTCAATGTCAAAGATAAGGCTGTGTAGTGCTGTATCTACACCCTTTCCTTTGTTGTATGCATGTTGGGCAGTAGAGAGCTTTGGACCAACTATTTCCCTAATTTGGGTGTCCAATATGCGCTCTAGTGACTTCAGTAAGAAGGACGAGAGGCTGATTGGTCTGAACTCATTGGGTTTGGTGTGCGAAGATTTACCCGCTTTGGGGAAAAATACAACTTTTACCTGCGTCCATCTCTGTGGTATATAGGCGAGGCTGATGGCCGCTCTATAAATAGTCTTTAGTTTTGAAATAACTATATCCATTGTTTTCTGAAGATCGATGGGTAGGATACCATCGAGCCCGGGTGACTTGAAGGGCGAGAAGCTGCGAGAAGCTGCAAATAGCTTCCTTGATGTCCCCATCAGAAATAGTAATAAGAGGGATTCCCCCGTTTGGGGCAGTGATCTGTAAATTGTTCGATCCTCTGGTGTCGGAACAATCAGGAAAGTGCGTCTGCATGAGGAGCTCAAGCGTTTCGGAGCTGCTGCTCTTCCATTCATCATTCCCTTTGAGCAGGTAGCTAGGCGCGCTTGAGTTTTTCGAAAGGATCTTGCGTAAACGATTTGCCTCCGAGTTGCTTTCTATCGTTTGGCAAAAAGTCCCCCAGGAGGAGCGTTTTGCAGCTCTGGCAGCATATTTGAATCTGCGTTGGCAGTCCTTGTATTCGTTTCACACATTAGACGCTTTCGCTTGATTAAATTTCATCCTGCATTCCTTCCGTAGGTTCATTATTTCATGCGACCACCATTGTGGTCGTTGCTTTCTCCTTTTTATTTTGGGACATGCTGCTTTTGTAGCTCTTTGAAAAGCTTTCGTGAACCCTTCCACTTCTGAGTCTACCATTTGGGTACTCGCGAGATTTCCAGAGGTTTCACGCAAAGATCTGATTAGACAGCGTCTGAACACCTCCCAGTTTGTTCGTCTGCGGTTTACGAACGCTCTAGGCGCACAAATCGAGATGTTTAATTTAAAGCTAATGTACATGTGATCGGAGAATGAGTTTTCCCCGGACACATGCCAGTTAGTACACATGCCAGAATTTACAAAATCCCCAATATTGCATATTCTAAGATTATTGCTTAGTAAAAATTCGAGAAGGAACTCACCTCGATCGTTTGTGTTTGAGCTGCCCCATATATCATAATGGGCATTCGCATCTGTTCCAGTGATTAACGGGACGTTAGCGGTGTTCGCCCAATTGCCGTCTTCATGACTAGTGCTGGCGGGGCTGGCTTGTCATGTGCGATGTAGCTCGAGGCAAGCCAAATTTTCCTTCCGCAGGTTTCCAGTATGGCTACTGTGGTGTCTGCATCGCTGAATTGTATCAGAGAGCAGACATTAATATTTTTCTTTACTAATAAGCAAGACCTTGGTTTACCTCTATCACTTGTGTAGATCAGCTGATAATCTTTACTGCTCAGGCCGCAAACCCGATCTTTGATGACCCAAGGTTCTTGGATGAGCACGATCTCCTCTTCTCTTTGAGCGAGACGGAGGAGTAGTGCGGCTGACGCCACTTTGCCCAATGACCGTACAATTGGCGTCTTCGGGTAATGGAGGAACGTCCTCTTCGTCATCGCCAAGTGTATCAGTCAGCGATCCGGTGTCGTCCGACCCATCGTTGACGGCGATTCGCTCAAAGAGCTCACTCATCGTGTCGCAGCTAGACGCGACTTCGCAGTCATTAGGGCATTCGGTCTCCTCCCCGGCGGCCCCAACTGTTTCCGCGGTGGGAGTATTCTTCGACATATCCTGTCGATACACATGGAGGGTCAAGGCTTGGAAGCCGTAGTTGATCCTCCAGTTGAGATTGGAGAGGGGTGAAAGTGATTCCTCATTGAGGACAACCACCGCTACTCTTCGTTTGCCAATTGGATCTTCCAGCTTTACAACTTTCCAATCGTGAGTTGGAATCTCTGGATTGCCTAACTGAATGTAGCCCAGAACCTCCGACGGATCGTCATGGTATTCCGGGATCCATGCCCTGGATCTTGGGCGATTTGGAATTTCTTCCCTCTTCACGACATTTAGTCGTGCACCTGGCCAGGGCTCCCCAATCTTATTGATTGCGGCCTTGTAGAGCTGCGCAGATCTCTCATCAGCGCACTTGATCATTTTGACACCCCGTAACCAACCCGCGTCTGAGCATCAGGGTGGAGGTCCTACGTTATCACGGAGAACCTCGCTATATACCGCCCACAGCTTCCTGGTTACCAGGTCCCAATTTTGCTGCGTGATCCCACCATCAAGGGCATTCCGATCGATCACAGCACGCACAAGCGATTCCCTTTCCGCATCGGTAAAGGATTTTTTAGGCTCCTTATACGCAGCCATCTGGGTGTTAGAAGGCCTTTTTCTCTTCCCCGAGGTCGTTGTTTCTTCCTCGGAGCGCTTCCGCTTTTGGAGGCCTGCTTTAGCTTTCTCTCGGTGAATCTCCAGGAAAGATTCTGTCCAAGCTTTCGAGCTGATTTGTCTGTCAAGTCCTCTTGCTTGACATCTTTCAGCCTATCGATGATACGCAGAGCTGATCTTCTGGTGTGATAGTTTCTCTCAGAGGTTCCTATTGCTTTGGAAGGGGGTTTTGGCGTACAGCCTAAAAGGTTGGCGTCGGGATTCACTGACTTGGTCATGTGAGCCGACTCCGCAAACGTCGAAGCCGATGTTCCTTTTTTGGGAGGAACCGCAGCTGGGGAGGGGACAGCACAACTGGCTTGTCTTTGGACATGGCCAGCAGAGCTTCCCGAAGGAAGACTGGCAAGGTTTGCCATAGCGTCGAGTCCGCCACTTGAGGTGGAGAGGGTGCCATCCTTGACTTGTCTTGAGACAGTGTCCGAGATGACAGCCTGTCCACCTCCAGCGGCTATCGAGGCATCACCACCATCCTGCCTGAGGGCATGGGTGGTGTTGGTGCTTTTAAGATCCGCTTGGGACCTTTCCGCCGTGCAGGCTTGCCCCGGTTGGGACACAGTGGAGCTAGACCCGGGCTTTGCCACAGGCTTGGCTCCAAAGGGATATTTTGCCAAAGATTGGCAGGACCGGCCCGATGGGCTAGGTCGGTTTTTTTTTGAGAAGACCTCGTTTATCCGAGGCGGGGTTTTTGTTATTAATTAATTCATTCATAATCGTCTGCGTTGCTCGCCCAGGCAAGCGCGGCAGACCCAGAAATTTGTATAGGGAGAGGGGGAACGTCGACTACGGCAGTCCCCTCTGCCGTAGTAAGGCCATTCTACCTCCTGAGGCGACCCGGTATCAGGAGAGCACCTTACGAATACAGCCGTACACCCCTGGCTGCAAACCATCCAATAGGCACGGTTGCGCGTAACACCCTGGATTAGGGGGCAAAGGGATGGTGGCTAGGGCAGGAATTGGGTGTTTGTGGGACAGGAGAGGGATTGTAGCGTCGGTGCGGTGATCTTGACATGGCGCAAGGGGAGGCCGCTCATCCCGTGCAGACCTTGCGGGTACACAAGACGAGTGGCCATCCAGGCAGTCATATCAAGCTTCCCTCTTAGTTCATGATCATCTAAGTCCCCAGAGCGGAGGTTTAGATTTTCTTTTAAGCCCCATCCCCACGGCAAGGAGACCAACATGATGAGGAAAGTAATAAGGTTTCTTTCCTAATATGTAAATCGTTGTTAAACTATTAGAATTTCCTCGCTTCATAAAAAAAATATTAATTAATTAAATAGCGTCTAGCAGATGAATGTATGTATGGCATTGGTATTTTACGTCTACGTTTACATAAATATATGGAATTACATCAAACTAAAACAAATTTGGATTATAATAAATATTTATTATTAACAATAATGCACCTTTTTTCATTATTTTTAAGATTCAGAGATTTTATATTTTGCTCCGACAGCGTAAACTCGTCGTAGAGTATCTGTACGAATCTTCATTACGAACTGATTCAATAAAGGCTCTCTACGAATTTCGAATTTACGTTCGTAGCTATTCGGATTCTGTGATAGCACTTTCGTAGATTTCACGAAAATCGAAGCTACGATGGATTCTGTGATAGCCCTGACTGTGTTGACTTATCGAAGACTTTGGAAAAGTCTGTGAATATGACATCAACTTGAGCGTGGTTTTCAATAGCTTTAATTATCTTATTAGTTAAGAGAATTAAGTTGGAGCAGGTTGATCTACCGGTAGAAAATCCATGCTGACTATTGGATATTAAAACCCTTACATGATCAAATAACTTCGATTGGATTATTTGATCAAATAATTTGTCTAACGTACATGGTTTAGCTATAGGTCTATAGTTACAGACATTATTGGGATAACCAGATTTAGAAATCGGGGTAATAAACCATAACTTCCATTGGTCGATGAAAAGTCCTTTATCTAAGCAGTTTTGGAAAAGAAGAGATATAGGATAAGCTAATGCTGTAGAGCACTTTTTAAATAACATGGGTGGAAAACCTTCAGAGTCGACCTTCGAGCTAGGCTTCAATAATGAAATAGCCAACATTCCATCTTCCTCCGAAGCCGAGAATGCTGTAATGGATGATAAAGAAGTTGAGGGGAGTATGGGTGTTGATAAACCATGTTTTCATAGACCCTCTGAAAAAAAAATTGCAAACAAGTCACAAGCGTCGAGCGTGTTGTGAGCAGGGTTCGGAAATTCTCATTTATGATTATTCGTTTTCTTTCATTTATGACATTTATCGCGATCGATAATATTCGAAATCTATTTTTGCACTCTTTTATCGCGAGTGGAAAATGCAAACAAATTTATCATCTCTCACATTCGGAATGCGATCGACAAAAAAATTTCCGCTGCTTTTCATTCGCAAATGCTTTTCGGTTGGAAGGGATGTAGGATATGCACAAATATATGAATTATGGTGGTAATATATATGTATGTATGTATCCAGACGTCCAATCGACATGTTTGAGATATCGTTTGAAAGGTCTTGCAGAGTGTGTCCAGAAAATGTATTCAAGCTTAATAAACGATTATCCGGATTCTTAAAAATTAGGCTAAAGTGTTGCNATCGACAAAAAAATGTCCGCTGCTTTTCATTCGCAAATGCTTTTCGGTTGGAAGGGATGTAGGATATGCACAAATATATGAATTATGGTGGTAATATATATGTATGTATGTATCCAGACGTCCAATCGACATGTTTGAGATATCGTTGGAAAGGTCTTGCAGAGTGTGTCCAGAAAATGTATTCAAGCTTAATAAACGATTATCCGGATTCTTAAAAATTAGGCTAAAGTGTTGCGAAACAAAAAACGATTTTTTGCTTTTGCCGGTTTAAGGGGGCATGTGGGTACACCCAACATGTTTAGTATTATTCTATAGGCCAATACCTTTCAAACGATACCTTATATATTAAGTTCCGGCTACTAGTTGGAAAGATATAGAGGTAAATGTGTTTTGGTTCGTGTCTCCACTACGAGATGCTTTGGTATGTATGTGGCGTCTGTACCATCATTTAATTTTTTTCAAACTTTTAGGAATTAAAGTACAAAAAAAAAACTAAGAAGGTTTTGTTCCAGGATGTTTTGATTCGTATGCCTTTGTGGGCGTGGCTGCTGCCTGAAATTCGAAAAAAGGCGATTTTTTAAACTACCACTGAGGCCACACTACTCAGTCCATGTCATTGATGTGAATATCAGTAGAAGGGTCTTCAAAAAAGCTATCTAACGCTATTTTTGTGTTTATAAAATATAAATATGTCATAACGTTATCAATTAAAAACTAAAAATCGAGCTGATGAAAATATACATTTCGGGCATTTTCTCAAAAACTGGTCAGTCGATTTTATTCTAAGTTTCCACAAATCTAGCCCAGAACCTTAGCTTTCATCTGGTATATAGCTTATATCTGGAAAAACTCTTGTTGTGGAGATACTGCGATTCAAATGGAAAAAATGTCGCTCCAAAAAGGGTCAAATGGTTAAAAATTAACATGTCCGTATAATTTGGTTACTTTAAGATATAAAAATAACATACCCAGTTCCCCGAAAAAATTTCTAATTCCCCGATTGCCACTGAAACCGAAATTCCCTGGAAATCGGGGAATTTCCCGCGAGTTGACAGGTTGAAGGATGCAGCTGTGATAATCACTTCGTACTCGCGATAGAAGTAAAACTTCCTAAAAAAAGCACATGCGTGCGCCCCACACTCGGTAGAAATCTTAACAAAAATTTAACTACGAGGCAATCAGACGAATACAGTTGTTAATTGTATCCAAAGTTGGTACCAAGTTTATAAGTTTTTATCATTTCTCATAACTTTTTTTTATTTCTTATTTTTTTCGAAAACAGAGGTTACTAGATCCCACTTTCGCTTACCGATTCGAAAGTAATATATGTCATGAAACACAATGTTGAATACATACGTACATACATACATATCCACATCCAGCCATACATACGCTACATATTTATATACAGCTCCCCTACGCTACACTGACAGACATACGTACATGCATAAAACCCACAAGTACATACATACGTACATACATACATATCCACATCCAGCCATACATACGCTACATGCATACATACAACCATACATACATACACCCATACGTACCAAAGGGAAGCATGCAAAAGTGCAAAGCATTCGTACACACCAATACTCCGCGAGAATTCGTTGCTCAAACATGCCAAAAATCACGATCTTCATTCGCTTCTCAACCTGCTTATACAACAACCGACTTAAGTTGATTAACGCCAACTCAGCCAGCACCAGCTTCCGTAGGTAAGCACGGAGCGCATCGGGACGGCTTAGGCCGTGTAACCTCGAGCGCCCTGGCTTGTCCTGCGGGCAAGGCCGAGAGGTTGAGGGGGGCCTGTGAAAGGGGGAATACCCCTTGCACAGACCCTCAAACCCATTATTTTAACAACGGTCTCAGTGGACAGGAGACGAACTCTCCTGCCCACTTAGATACCGCGTGGCGAGCGGGCATTGTGCGGTGGATAAAACCGCCCCACAATGTCAAGCCACCACGATCGAATACGTACCGTCTCACCCCAATGGGTAAGCACGGGGCACATCGGGACGGCTTAGGCCGTGTAACCTCGAGCGCCCCTGGCTCTGCACAGGGGGAATACAGACTGGCCAAGCTGCCGTAGGTAGGCACGGAGCGCATCGGGACGGATTAGGCCGTGTAACCTCGAGCGCCCCTGGCTCTGCCTACGGGACAGGTTGGTGGTTTGTGAGAACATACAGCTTCCGTAGCTTCCGTAGGTGACTTCCGTGACCGTTTCGGACCGCCAATATTAAGTGCCGCCCCTGGGCCAAGACAACAACGAGGAACCACCACCGACTATCATTAACGAGGGCCGCTAGCAACATCATCGCCATCCAGGGCCGTTGTCATCGTCGTCCTTCATTAGGGCCGGACTACCGCCTTCCTCACCATTGGGCCGCCAATATCATTGCCGCCCCAGGCCGAACGCAACACCAAGAGCCGCCACCTTTCAGGGCCGCTAGCAACATCATCGCCATCCAGGGCCGTTGTCACCGTCGTGCATCATTAGGGCCGGACTGCCGCTTTACTCACCATTGGGCCGCCAATATCATTGCCGCCCCCTAGGCCAAACCGCTACCGAGGACCGCTACTTACTGTCTGCCGCTGACATCATCGCCATCCAGGGCCGCTGTCACCGCCGTTACTCATCAGAGGCCCGTTGTTATAACTAGGGCCGCCAATACTGCTCTCACTACGGGAGGTCGCTACCGCCCTCACCACTATTTGGGCCACCGTCAACATCACCGCAGGGCCGTCACTACTAAGGGACTGCTACTGCCATCACGATCAGCAATCGTCGCTCTCATTGGCTGCAGTACCCATCATCACGCTCGCTACCGCTCTCACCGAACCATTGCCGCTCTCACTGTCATTATTCACCGAACCATCACCGCTCTCACCGTCACCGCCCTCAACATCACCGCCACCGTCACTAGCCACTAGACAGTCCCGACGCCGACCGCCGACCAGTTAGTCGCTCCCTCTCTCTCCCCTCTCTTCGTGAACGTCAGGGTACCGGCAGCCTGGCCGAACGGCCGCGTGTGTGTGTGGTTGTGTTCGCTATATTTAACTACTGTGTTTATTTTATTCAGTGGGGGTTAGTGGGACCTCCACTCAACCCTGGAGCGGCTGAGCTACCTCAGCCTTCGATAAAACCCACCTCATAGAGGATATGATCATTCTTTTTCGCTTTATTCCGTATTCGAAAAATTATATGTTTCAATGGACAAATCGATTTGAATACATAATTTAGATTTAGATAATATTTTTAGCAATTTATTTGAGAAAAATAAAACATTTAGATTATTGTTTGTATTTTCTTCGATTTTAAATTTGCTACCCCAAAATAATTGATATCAAATAAAACACCTCATTGAGGTAAAAATTTCGAGTGACGAAAGCAGAAATAGAAACACAAAATTTATGATATCAATTTCGTGACGAAAATTATACGCATTTTTTAACTGCCTTTGAAACGTACAGAAAATCTTTTTTTATTTATTCGGAACGTTCCGAAATTCCATCTACTGCTAGAAACACAAATTAAGAAACAGAACTTTTGCAACGATTCGTATGAATAAAAAAGATTTTCCGTACATTTCAAAGGCAGTTAAAAAATGCGTATAATTTTCGTCACGAAATTGATATCATAAATTTTGTGTTTCTAGTTCTGCCTTCGTCACTCGAAAATTTTACCTCAAAGAGGGGTTTTATTTGATATATAATACGCGAAGGCATTTTTTGTGCAGCATAAAAGATCTGTACCGTTCGCCCGATTTTCAAATATGAGATGTCAAATTAAAGCGCTTGGTCTGTAGATGTGCAATAAGGTTTTACTTTTTCAATAAGAGTTGCCACCTGATAAAAAATTGCATTCAAATAATTTAATAATCAATGCCATCAGATCCACACCGTTCGTTCGATTTTCAAAAGTGAGATGTCAAATCAAATGGCTCTGACTTTAGGTGTGCAATAAGGTTTAACTTTTTCGAAAAGCGTTGCCACCTTTTAAAAATTTAAGTTCAAATCTATATATAATTTGAATTATATATTCAAAACTGGGGTGTCAAATTAAAGCTCTTGGCCTGTAGATGTGCAAACTGGTTTTATTTTTTTGAACAGAGTGGCCACCTGTACAACAATTGAATATATATTATTTAATAAGCAATGCCGTCATAACACCACCGTTCGTTTGATTTTCCAAAATAAGGTGTCAAATTAAAACTCCTGGACTGCAGATATGCAATAAGGTTTTACTATTTTGAAAAGAGTTGCCACCTTTTAAAAAATTACATTCAAATTATCTGAAAAATCAATTGTTACGAAATGGGTATCAGTGGAAATGGTTTTGAAAATATTTGTTTCTTAACTTAACTTTAGGATGGTTGCCACCTGGTAAAAAAAATTAAATTCAATTTGAATTAATTATTTAATTAGGAGAAATATGTTTCAACATATGGGTGCCTAACGAAAGGGGCTTCAGAAGGTAGCCGTTTGAAAATATTTTGAAGAGGGTTTCCGCCTGCTTGCAATGTCGAATTTAATTAACTTATCCAAAAGTTATATGAAATGTCAAAATAATGTTGTCAAACGAAAGAATATCATGAAGACTTTAGTTTGAACACACAAAATATTTTTGAGGTGTTGGAAGTGGGTTGCCACCTGTTTAAAAATTAAATTCAAATTATTAAATATGATAAAGTAATTATTAAAACATGGGTATCAATCGAATGGGTGTTGAAAAATCTTTATTTCTGAACTATATTTAGCGGAGTTTCCACATGTTTAATTAATATAATTCAACTTAATTCATCAGTTAATTAAAATATTCATCAGTTAATGAGAATATCTTAGCGCGAAACTACTTTTAAAAAGGGCTGCCACCTGTTTAAAAAGTCGAATTTAACTATATCTATATATATAATACGCGAAAGGACTTTTTGTCCAGGTCATCAGATCTGAATCATTCGTTTGATTTTCAAAAATGAGGTATCAAATTAAAGGACTTGATTTGTAGATGTGCAGTAGGCTTTTACTTTTCCGAAAAGAATGTCCACTTTTTAAAAAATCAAGTTGAGATTATTTATAAATCAGTACCATCATATCCCCACCCTTCGCTCGATTTTCAACAATGAGCAAATTAAAAGGCTTGGTTGCAGATGTGCAATGAGGTTTTACTTTTTGAAAAGAGTTGCTACCTTTAAAAAATTAAATCCAAATTATTACAAAAACTAAATCATTTATTAAAAAATAGATATCAGTCAAAATGGTTATTAAAAGCAGGGTTGTTGCGAATATTCGCATTCGCATTCGCAACCGCGGAGCTTCCGCATTAATTTTAAGATTCGCATTCGCTTTCGCATTCGCAATAATCAATGCGGAGCTTTTGCGAATGCGAATATTGTGCAAGTAGACAAATTGTAGCCAAAATGTTTTGCCTGTGGATATGCTACGTTAAAACTGTCCTCTGACGTCCCCCTTATTTTGTGATTTAAAGTCAAAGAGTAAGATCCTTCAATAGGTATTTCCAGCGGAAGTGTTCAACGTCGGACTATAAAGAGAATCGACTATTTACGCGTTAAAAGATGACCTTTAATTAGGTAAGAATTATAAGTGTAATTAGTAGGGCAACCAAAAATATGTTCGGGCATGCTTTTTGTTAGGCGTGTTAGCAACACGCTGATGAAATGCGTAAACGTTTTTCCAAAAAATATAAAGTTCGAGACATATTTCTTGGAGCATATTTTGCAATAAATGCATATTTCAGCATATTGTGCAGTACATGCATATTTTCGGATACTTTGTGCTGCGTTGTTAGGTTTAGAACTAATAATGAAAATTTCTGAAATAATTGTGTCGAAAATGAAATCAAAGTGCACGTTCACATCGTGTTTATATTAAGTTTTTTATGTGTGAGATAGGTATACTACATATTTATAAGTTTCGCTCTTGACAGATGAGTTGTCCCGACGCTGACCCGCCATGGCGCGCCGTTATAATTTTGATTGGCAAGCAGTTAACAAAGATTTCATCAAACGCAAGTAACTGTGTTTTGTTATGGAAACCTTTCTTATTACTAGTACCAGGTTACGCAGCGAGATACAAAACGTGGTTTGGTTACAGGCTACGTGATACTACTACAACTACCAGGGCAAAGTTACGTAGAAGGAGGCAATTGTCACCTCCTAGGACAACTCCATGTTAAATGCGACAGCAGGAAGCATTGGTTTCACTCCAAAACTCCCGACTAGTACTTTCCGCTGCAGGGTACATATGTATCTACAAACATGCACAGTATGAATTCCTATGCGAAGCAATTTGTGAATTAGATTCCATGTACTTTCATACATAGTATGTTTTAAAAACAAATTGAATAAATATGAATTATTAAACATAAATATTTATGTATATACACTTCTATGAAATTTAGAACATTTTAGGTACTGCAAATAAAGTTAAAGGTATTTTTGTGCATGCACATACTACATAAATGAAATTTAAAAGCATATCTTATGGCTTATAAAGATTTTAAAAGCATTTTGTGGAGCATATATTTAGAATTTATTGGCATATTTTAGGCGCTTAAAATTTGTTTTTAGGAGCATATTTTGGGTTGCCCTAGTAATTAGTCTTTCAGCTCGAAAACAATCACTTTATTTTAATTTTGTGATAATGATCAAAATTAGCACGCAACGAAATAAAGATAAAATGATATGTGAATAACTTGACAGCCAAGTTCACAAATCAAATAAGAATTAATTCAAGGCGAATTTAATATCTATTGAAGAGTGGGACTTGGCATGCAATATTTCCTTAGTATAGTATGGAAGGGGCGTAACTGACATCGTCGCTGAAATACAAAAAGCCGTAACTAACTGAAAATCCAAATTTCACTTTATGATGCATTTCATCAAATCATAAGTCCCCACATCGTTTTATGCGACAATGTGATATACGCCCTTTCCATACTATATTAACGATATGTTGAAAATTTGCGTTCATTCACCTCAAAATATCAAAGCACATTGACGCCATGGAATGGAATAACAAAACGGATCTAATGGCTTATGGTACTGACAGCGGTGAGTAATTAATTGTGACTGCCTGCAACTAGGAAAACTCAAGCTCAGCTAATAAAGAAAGTAACTACAAGCTATTAATTACAGGTGATCCTTTCCAAGAAGTCACCCGGGAACTAAGCAGATCTGAGGCCTTCATCGTCCGTGATTCCAATAATTCAAATTATTATAAAATACGAGATGCCTCTTTTTAACAAAATAACAAAATTTTAAACTAATTCAGCTGACAGGCACGACTTTCAAAACAGAATTTTCTTCGAAGTTTCCATTCCTAGAAAAAAACAATTTATTTGCCATATCCACCTATTTAGAACCTCGCTATAAGCACAAATTTTTTCAAAACAGTCACAGAAGACAGGATTAAAAATGAATTACAAAAACTAAAATCGATAAACGCTGATGTCGTAAATCTGAAACAACAAAGAGAATTGGTTCTCCAAATTGGAAAACAACGGTTTTTAAACAACGATCTTGCCATGATGCTAGATTGTGAAGATGAAAGTCAGGAGTATACATCCGGCATTTGCAGCCCCGATGCAATTGTCAAAAAAAAATATTGCACCGCAATAAAAAAATAAATATAACTGAAAGTCTTCTCAACTGGTGCAGCGTCAATCGAAAAGAATTTACAATTTTGTCAAGTTTCAAGTTTTTCAATTTTGCCGCCTCGAGCGAGTAGTTATTTAGTGGGGCAGGTTTGATTTACGACCCGTTAAGAAACAGGCTGTAACCCGAAAAGGCAGCAAAATTACTCTTTATTGAATACAAAGTTCCAATTTTTAAATTCAAGTACTAAATAAAAAAAAAAAAACAAGTAAGAGCAGCGCTGTCTTCGGCTATGCCGAAGGCTTCATACCTTTCATGAACTCTGCAAATTTTATTTGACAGATTACTGATTTTGAATACATCTGCATACATCGATAGAGGAGTTACATACTTATATAAAAAATCGCTTCTAAACAATCAGAGGTATGGAAGATATGCGAAAATGGTGCGAAATTTCATGTTCCTAGCTGCATAAATGGAGGAGATATGATAAAAGACCTCATAACTGAACAATCAGTTGTATGGGGGCTGCAGGTTATAGTGACCCGATCTTCGTTATTTTCACTGTAAGTCTTCTGCTGATAATGAGTGAAAACAGCGCGAAATTTCATGGTCCTAGCTACATAAATGGTGAATTATAACGAAAAATCTCATATCTGAACAATCAGTTGTATGGGAGCTATAGGTTATAGTTATCCGATCTTTTTAATTTTCACTGTAAGTTTTCTATTGATAATTATTGAAAACAGTGCGGAATTTCCTGTTCCCAGCTATATAAATGGAGGAGTTATAACGAAAAATTTTATATCTGAACAATCAGTTGTATGGGAGCTATAGGTTATAGTAAACCGATCTTTGTAATTTTCACTGTAAGCATTCTGTTGATAATGGGTGCAAGTTCTGCAAAATTTCATGTTCGTAGCTGCATAAATGGAGAAGTTATAACGAAAAATCTCATATCTGAACAATCAGTTGTATGGGAGCTATATGTTATAGTGGTCCGATTCTTCCGGTTCCGACAAATGATTAATACATTATAAAAATACACCCACCTACCAAATTTGATCCGGATATCTCGAAAACTGAGAGACTAGATTGCATACAAACAGACGGACAGACAGACAGAAGGACAGACGGACAGACGGACAGACGGACATGGATAAATCAACTCAGCTCGACGTTCTGATCATATAAGTATACATTTTAATGGGTCTATCTCTTTTTGTTCTGGTACTTACAAACATTGGACCAAAGTTATAATACCATTTCATGCTCATGAAAGGTATAAAAAAACATTATTAAAAAATACTAACTTTTACATTTTTTATTTACCTAAATCACCTAATGTACTCACCTAAATTATTTATCAAAAATACTTGACATCCGCATTAGCATCCGCATCCGCGGATGTCTAATGCAGAGTTCATGCTGAGATTTAAAAGCACATTTAGCAATTTCGAACATTGGTTTTTCGAAGAGTGTTCACGGTGCCGCATTTAGTAAATGTACATTTACGCGAGTTCGAAAACCGGTATACATACATACATATGTATGTTTTGGCATAATAAAACTATACTATTTGCAGAGAAAATAAATTAAAATGCGTCGATTGAAATTTATATTATTTGTGGTTAAGTTATTTGTGTCTATGACCCTCAATTATGCCAAAATTGAAGAGACAAATGCATCCATCAGTGAAATAAGAAAAAGGCGCGCTAGTATTATGGAAATTCTGTTCTTGTATAAAAACGTGCAAGTTGTCATTTGGGAGTACATCCACTTGGAACTTTCTACTAACGAAAGAACTTGTGCGAGGCAAGAGGTATCAAAACAATAAAGTATATGCTTTATGTATATTTACGTATATATGTACTTAATTTTCCAGAATCGAGCTAGCACGTTTTGGGAAGTCGAGTGTCAATGCTGCGGAGATGATTTCTTCAAGCATAACTTTAGATTGAAACGACGGGCTTTCCAGAAATTGTGTAGCTTTCTGGATCACATTAAAAAGAAAGAAACCAACTTCCAGAATTCTATATGCTTGGAGAAACGGGTGGCTATTGCACTTTATGCACTTGGGTCATCAGCGGAGTATCGCAGTATTGCGAACTTATTTGGAGTGGGAAAATCGACAGTATGCACAATTCTTTCGGAATTTTGTAAGGAAGTATGGAAAGTATTGCACCCAGGGTATTTCAACTACTTTCCGCTAAGTAGAAAGACCATTGAAGAGTGTGTTGATGGTTTTAAAAGCATTGGATTCCCTCAATGTTTGGGAACGCTTGGTAAGCTTTTCTTAAAATTGTAAAACTGTGTATAAACAGCTACATATAATATTTTTAAGATGGTTGCCACATAGAAATTCGACCTAGAACGGAAGAAGCAGTAGATTATATCAACTATAAAGGATGGTATTCGACAGTTTTACAAGCTCTTGTTGCATATATTTTTTCGTTTCTTTTTAAGATATCGTTTTCTGTATATAAACGTTGGCAGTCCCGGACGATGCAATGATTCCCAAATCTTTGAAAAGTCCAGCTTAAAGAGAGAGCTAGAGAAATGTTCGCTTCTGTACTCAATGAGCACAAAATTAGGAAACTTTGATATACCAGTTGTCATTCTTGGAGACTCCGCTTTTCGTTTTTCCAAATATCTAATGAAACCTTTTCCATTCAGTTTGGATAAAACACCAGCGCAAAAAACTTTCAATTATCAACTTTCGAAATCACGTAGAGTCGTTGAAAATGCTTTTGGACAATTGAAAGCAAGGTAATTAAGCAACATAAAAGTGGATTTTAAATAAAAACACTTAAAAAACACTTAAAAGAATAACCTACTTGCATGTGTATGTACAATTATAGGTTTCGTCGAATTGGAAAAGGCATTGATAACAGAATTGATAATGCGAATTCCATTATAAAAACTTGTTGTGCCTTGCACAACTTTCTGATAGCGGAAAATGACCAAGTTTCACTTTCTTGGCTAACTGAGCAGAACGCTAACGACAGCAGTAGAAGGCAACCACAATCCGCGGATTTGCACCAAAGCCTAATACCATGTCCCCACCAGAGCTTAACCACAAAGTTATGGCTGTTGAGTTGGTTATCCCGATAACCCACTTGATCTAGCGTTGTTTCGCCATATAAAAATGACAGCACTTAACCATTTCACTGAGATGGTTAAAAGCTAATCAACTCGAAACCACGTCGAAAGTCTGATACAACCCTGTGTTTTCCCGCCATCTGTGGGTCATTAGCGTTAAAATGTAAAAAATTCGTTCCCTACTGGTGTTTGGANTTTTTCATCTTAATATAAAGCCAAAGAGCCTTCATTCGTTTTATAAAATAAAAAATTTCAATCAAAAAAGGAAATATACATACATATGTATGTATATTACATTGAAAACAAAAAAGTTCATATCACAAGATCTAAGATACTACTTTCTTAACATAAAAAAAAAAATCACAACATATTTGATTCCATTTTCTTAAAGAGTAATTCTTAAATCTATAAAAAAAACAGTTCACTTCATTAGATCTTACATACTATTTCCTTATAATCTATTAAATGTGTAAAAAAAATTATTAAATTCACAAGACATTACATACTATTCCTTAAAATCTATTTAAAAAATCTAAAACACCATCCGTCAATCTTTTCGCGTCTTTCTGCAGCTCCTGCATTGCCATCAGTTTTGCTTTTTCAAGTTCCACCAATTCTTCATTTGATTTGGGAAATTTATCCATAGCTTCCGAAAAATTGGTCTGGAGGCTTTCGCAGACCGTCACTAACCGATCCATTTGTTTTTTTCTTCTAGATTTGTCGGATGCTGAGGACGAAGTAGACGGCAATGGTGATGGCGATATCTGGGTCAGAGATGGCGGCAGCGATGAGAGATGGGTTGGTGACTCTGAAACTGAAAATGAATTTTTAGAATTTATGCACATAGATTGAGATAAAATGTAATAAATAGTTTTGCATCAAAAGCAAAGTATTTGAATGTCTTCCATCGACACTTACCTTCAAAACTTTCTTCAATTAGAACCTCTACATTATTTATTGAGAAGCCACCAATTATTTGGTGCAAAGGCCATGATGCAGGAGAGCCTCCTGTTGTTCCCATAGCTGTCTTGGCCCTTCTATGAAAAATGCGTACAAAGAAGTATTTTATTCTTTCTTGAAAGGATTAATGTTACCTATATTTCGCCGTCAGATTGTCAATATTTATTTTAACTGATGAGGAGTTGACATTATAGCCGTGCATCTGCATTTCAGCCGCCATCTCTTGGTAAACATGGCTGTTTTTCCTAGGCCCCCCTCAAATCATCCACTTTTTGCTGCCACAACTCCACAAACACCTCCTCTGCTGCTGCGGTCCATGGACATCTCGTTCGCTTCATATTTCTAATAAATTTTTCTTATTTATTTAATTGAAATCACAAAGAAATTTTAATGAAATGAAATGAAGCAAATTACGGCACAAATATCACAATTTATGTACGTATACGCAAAACAGAATGTAAACAAATAAGTATGTATTGTAACGAAGCGTTTTATTCGCCCCGCCGCTTCTTCTACAATGCTGGGGTATACTCGCCGTGTCCAGGGTTCGTTACAATAAATTTGTAGTTTCGGGGCTCTGGTAAATCGCACTTTATTAATTTAATTTTCTTAATTTCTATAAAGAACATATAACAAATAACACTTGGCAAAATTTGGTGGCGTCACTTGCAGTGGCTGGGTAACGGCTTCTTGTCCCGTTAGGGGCCCGTTAGGCGGTAGTGGCGTGGTTTCAGTTCTGGTGAGCAGCGCTCTGCTGACGCCGCTGAGTGGCGCGCTGCAAACGTCGGTAAGCGGTGCTCTGGCCGCGTCGGTATATAGCTCTCCTACAATGTGAGTTGCGCTCTGGTCGTGCCGGTGAGTGGCGCTTTGATAACGCCGATGAGTAGCGCTCTGGTGGCGCTCTTGGACGCGCTGATGAGAGGCGCTCGGTTAACGCCGATGAGTAATGCCCTTATGAGTGGGGCTCTGCTGGCGACTGTAAGTAGCGCTCTTGTTGGCACGCTTGGCGCTGCGCTGTTGACGGCGACGAGTAGCGCTCTTGCGGACGCGCTTGGCGTTGCCCCGTTGACGGCGACGAGTAGCGCTCTTGCGGACGCGCTTGGCGTTGCGCCGTTGACGGCGACGAGTAGCGCTCTTTCTGGCACCCTTGGCGTGCGCTGTTGATGGCGAACGAGCGGATGTCGTTCGCACGCGGCTTCGCGGTAGACAGTGGCGAGCGGTGATCGGAACCGTTTTTAATGATCACTACTCTGAGTGGTGATGTCTTGTGGTGTGTGTGTACCACTCACAAGCAATCGCTCCATTCAGCGGTAGTTCTCACTACGAAATATGGTTTTCTACCTTTGAAAGGTGATGTCTTGTGGTGTGTGCGTACCACTCACAAGCTATCGCTCCCTTCAATTGTAGTCGTTCACTCGCGACCACAGCTCCGTGCTGACTGACTGTTTTCTGGCTGTGCTCTATATTTTATGGGCTGCGTGCTTGATGTTGCGTGGTCGTGCAGCCACATGTTGCTGTGTGATGTTTCGTTGTCATGGTCACAAAGATGCTGTCGGGTGTTGCTACGAGTTGTGTTGCTATGAGTTGTGTTGCTTGACTGGCTGTTGTGCGGTGTCGTATTGCTTGTGTGGGCTAAATTTCTTGTTGAACATTTAGTCCTCACAGTATGTATACACAAACAAGCGATGCTGCCACTCTTTTTCACTACACCTTCTTCGAATCGTGGTGTTTTTTCGAAGATTACAGAGTTGCATTCGGCATTTAGATTCTTAATGCCAAAAATATATAGCATTTAGTTGCATTTAGGTAGAGAATTTTGTATGAGTAAATGTAAATTTAGAGTAGCATTAGAGCTAAATGTGCTAAATGCAGCTTTAACGTTCAGCATAAACGGCCTATAAAATTTCACATTCGCAACATCCCTGATTAACAGATTTGCTTCTTAACTTAACTGTGCGAGTGTTGCCCCTGTTTAAAAATCAAATTAAATTTTAAACAGGGAAATTACATAGGTAATTTAAAAATGTTCCCCCACTGGGGTCCAGACTAAAGGGTTTAAAATGGTAGCAATTTGAAAACGTTTTGGAAAGGGTTGCCACCTGCTTTAAAAGCCGAATTTAGTTAACACCATGTTATATGCAGTATTAAAATATGGGTGTTTAACGAAAGACTGCTAAGAAATCTTCAGTTTAAACATTAAAATTTTGTTTGATGGTTTAAAGAGAGTTGCCAGCTATTGAACATTTTAAATTTAAATGAATTATTAAGTTGAATAAATTACTAAAAGAGGTGATTTAATCGTTCATGGGTTTGAGAAGGCTTTATATCTGAACTGTTTAGGAGGGTTGCCAGGTGACAAAAAAAATTTAATTCTTCAGGTAATTGAATTATGTATCAAAGTATCAGACGAAAGAGCTTTAAAAGATTTCAAGTTGAAAATGCTTCGCAGAGGGTTGCCACCTGTTTGAAAAGCCTAATTTTTTTATCTTTAACACAATTTTAATGAAATATTAAAATATGAGTGGCAAAAGAAAGAGTTTTAATAAAACTTTAGTTTGAAAATATTTTTTGTTAGGGTTGCCATCTATTCGATTTTTATTTTGAGCGATGAAGTTCGGTAATTGTGTTATCAACTGTCTCGGTGAAGACAATTGACCCCCTCGGAGCCGCGATTTCACGCCCTTAGACTTTTTTGTGCCATGCCGTAAAGGACCGATATATTGCGAACAATCTATTAACGATTCAGGCCCTTAAGGCGTATGTCGGGCATTTCTTGCGATAGAGCCAGAAACCGTCACCAAGGTCTTGGAGAACTGGGCTAACAGAATGCGCTACTGCGAAAACAGTCACATGATGAAATCTGGTTCCATAACTAATGGGAATATATGGTCTTTCGAATAAACTCATAATATACCGAAAAAATTAGTTTGAGTTAATTTTTATAAATAAATATTTTTTTTGTTATGGTCATCAGATCTTTTATGTGAAGGTCATCAAATCAGCACCATCATTCTAAATGTGCATTAAGGTTTTATTTTTTGAATTTACGACTTTTTTTAACGGTGCAGGGTGGTATGAATTTTGAGGAAATGAAAAACCATGTGAGACATCTCTTCGTTCAAAAAGGGATGGACGAATTTACTTGAAACAATTGCAATATTTATTAAGGTTTGTGAATAGTGTTGCCATCTGTTTAAAATGTTAAACTCAATTTTGACGTCTTAACGCCATGCGGGTTCACTAGTAAATTACATACATGCATACGTGTAGTTAAAGTATATCCCAACCCTGCAAGCCATGGCTGAGCAGTTTCCCCTCAAATTCGACAGCGTTACACACACTTTCGCAACTTTTTAGCTATCACGCACACATTTACAAATTTGGTATTCGAAATGTGAAACATTTTTCATTTGTTAGAGCGGAATTCCCACTTTTATAGGAATTCTGTGCGTTAAAGCGAGATAGAAATATGGCAGTTTTTATGACAGTAGGCTTTGTCGAAAAATGTCACATTTGATAAAAAAAATTGTATAATTTTATAGATATTTCAAATTTCATTTTATGTTCCCGTTGCCGTTGCCGTCGACTTTGCATCATTATTGAGTACAGGAAAAAACAAATAAGTAGAAAATCAAAATTTTTACTTTTAAAAATGAATTGGTTTATTTAAAAAACGTTTATTAATACAAAACTCTTATAGTACATATGTGCAAACAAATAACATACTTTGTACATATCGATGGTCCTGTGCAATAACGACACAATTCAAAATTCAAAAAACAAAACCCTTACTACTGTTAATTGGCTCATATATCTATCTAATCCATGTCGAATCCATGTCTAATATTTAGCACTTACTTTAGCAATCCTTACTGCTTACTTTATAAAAGGTTGGAAATGGATTAGACGAGGATTACAGAAAAGAGCGACATAACAGTAGTAACAGTTTTTATTTTTTGAATTTTGAATTTTGTAGTTATTGCAGAGGACCATTGATGTGGATGTGTATAACATTGCTGGTGCAGGCGTTGAAGGTGATGTTGGTGGTGGCCTTAAAGTAATAGTGGCGATGTTGAAGGTGATTTTGCTGGTAGAGGCGTGGAATGTTGATGGTGCGATTTTGCTGGTGCCGGTGTTGAATGATGATGGTGGCGATACTTCTGGTACCGGTGTTGAAGGTGATGGTACGATGTTGGTGGTGGCATTAAAGGTGATGGAGGAGGGGCGTGCGATATCAGCTGGTGACGGCATTAAAGATGATGGTGGGTTTTAATTTTAATTGTTGCAAATCTGTAATAACGAGAAAATCAATTAAAATGCACAAGTTAAGTAATTTACATATGTATGTACATACCTTAAA